>NC_069499.1:287090016-287110016 GCF_027579735.1 Bombina bombina
AAATTCCGGTTAACGGCCTAGTTGATGGTTGTTTAGAAGCCTTTGAACTTTTCATTAATTACACAAAAACAAACTTTGATGATGCTCATTTGGTTGAGGTCGTGAGCTTACTTTAGATATGACCTGACTTGTGAGCTGGAGGGGTGCCCTTGCCCCCTCGCAATACTGATTGTTGATTATTTGTTCATTTTCACAATGTTGTCCCCTAGCTGACCGTTTCAGGGACAGGGACTTGTTTTTTATTCTGTTGCATGTAATGTGCTGTTTTTTCTCTAATGTTTCTTTTTACCCCAGTGACAACTTTGTAATGCTCCTTGATACTGAAACTACTACTCCATTAAGACTCCAGCAAGGTAAAGGTCGGAACCAGAAGGTACCAGTTTACGCAGCCCTAACATACACAACATTAACAAACAATGCTCCCTAGAATAACTTTGCTTTCCCATAATGTCAGGGGACTTAACACTGACACCAAACGTAAGATAGCGATGTCCCAATATGCCTCATTGCAGGCAAACTTATTATTTTTACAAGAAACACACCTTCTTAAAGCTAATATCCCAAGATACTGGGCACGACACTTCACAACCCACTACCATGCCACGGCATCCACCAAGAAAAGGGGAGTCTCTATAAGAGATATCTTATTGTCAGGGGTCAGATTTTAGACACTGAGATCACTCTATGCAATGTCTATGCACCCAACGAGAACCAGCACTCATTCTTTCGACATATAGCACACCTATTAACACAATGGTCCCAAACTAAGATCATTTTAGCAGGGGATTTTAATATCACTATGTCCCTGATTAAACATACATCTAATAGCTTTTTGACTAACAAGCAACTACGACATAATCGACTAGTCAAATCTATTCAAGATCACTTATCACCTCACTCCCTAATAGATACATGGGATACATTATATGGAGTAACTACTGATACTACTTTCTATTCAGCTGCACACAACTCATACGTGAGATTAGACTATGTATATGTTAGCCAGATTCTTCAACCCTTAATACGAAAATCTGACATACATGCCTGTGTATGGTCGGATCATTCCATTGTTTCCCTACAGATAGACGGACTAAGAGATCCATCACGTAGCAAAACTTGGACATTCGACCCTACATATCTTAAAAACCTACGAGCATTACGAGCATTAACAGAATATTGGACTATCAACACTGACTCCACTTTAAATCCAATAAACATATGGGCAGCACATAAGGCAGTGCTAAGGGGATTGCTTATCAAAGAAAAAGCTGTCCAAAACAAAAAATACAGAAATCAACTAGAAGAGCTTTATAGGGAAATAAATTTACTAGAGAGACAACACAGACTATCTAAATTGACTTCCACCCTAAATATGCTCCAGACTAAAAAAAAACTACTAATGTCGATGCTTAACTCCCAAGCTACTAGGGCTACTCAAAAACTGAAATCTCTGTATTTCATTTACGCGAATAAGCCGGATAAATTTATGGCCTACAAAATTAGGGAAAGATGTAGAGCATCAGCCATCCCAGTTATTGAGACCATTCGTGGTACCTCCACTTCACATCCACAGGAAATAGTCGATACATTTGCAACCTATTATGGGGACTTATATGACGGACACAAAGTCATTAATAACACAACAACAGAAACTCTCACGACAGAATTTTTCGCACATTCCCCCCTGCACACAATATCTAGGGAACACAGGGAAACACTTAATGCTAAGATATCTGCGGCGGAGGTGATGGGGGCGATCCGAGATCTTAAACCGGGGAAGGCGGCGGGCCCTGATGGGCTTCCAGGGGAATACTATAAATTATTTGGATCCACGCTGCTCCCTCACCTTACCACATTTTGCAACCATATTATGGAGGGCAACCCTGTTCCACCGGAACTCTTATATGCTAAAATTGTAGTGATACCTAAACCTGGCAGAAACCATAGACTCTGTAACAATTATCGCCCGATATCCCTTATAAATCAAGATTTGAAGATCTTTACGAAGATTTTGGCAAATCGCCTTAAACTAATTATACCCCACCTGGTGCATCCTGATCAGGTGGGATTCATCAAAGATAGGGAGGCTCCGGATAATATCAGAAAGGTGACAAATCTCGTGCAATGGTTGGATAAGACAAAAACGCCTTCTCTGCTCCTGTCATTGGATGCGGAGAAGGCGTTTGATAGAATTGATTGGAAATATATGTTCACCACCCTTGGGAGGATGGGGTTTGATGGTACATTTATAACAGCCTTACAAGCGATATACTCTCTCCCATTCGCCCAGGTAGCCTCAGCTGGATACAAGTCCAAAAGTTTTCCAATCCTAAACGGCACGAGACAGGGTTGCCCTCTTTCACCACTATTATTCGCCCTTTGTATAGAACCACTAGCAGCCAGAATCAGATCTCACCCAGATATCTCGGGGGTCTCTGTAGCAAATTCGGAGTATAAGCTTTCGCTCTTTGCAGACGACATCCTATTAACTGTCACCAAGCCACTTATCTCACTCCCCAACCTCTATGGGATCTTAGACACATTTTCAATTATATCAGGATATAAGATAAACACAGATAAATGTGAGGCCCTACCTATCGCTATTCCCCTACACTCTCAAAAATTATTAGAATCCAATTTCGATTTCAAATGGATGAAACATACACTCAAATATCTAGGAATTTTCCTGCCACCACAGACTCATTTATTATATAAATTCAACTATATCCCCCTTTTTAAACAGATCAGACGAGACCTTAGGAAATGGAAAAGTTACAACTTTTCCTGGCTAGGGAGACTTGCAGCTGTCAAAATAACTATTTTACCTAGAATTTTATATCTATTTCGATCACTCCCTATAAAGATCAACAGGCCTGATATAGAAAAGTTGCAAACTGAGCTTCTCTCCTTCATTAGAGGGAGCAAATCTGCTAGAGTATCAAAATTTATAATAAATAGACACAAAACACTAGGAGGGGTTGGAGGACCGGCATTGTTAGATTACTATAAGGCCGCTAGAATAGCACAAGATAAAATGCTTTTACAGAAGTCAACAGATGCATTGTGGCCCAGATTGGAGGCAGAGATGGGAGGCTGGGGTGAACCAGATTCAATCTTCTGGGACAGGAAAATTCAACAATCCACTTCATCCCACTCAACACCATACACTTCAGAGCTTACCTTACATACATGGTCGAAAGTGATATTGGGCAACAATCTAATGCCAAGATTCTCTCTTTCCACCCCAATTCAATATATCTTTCCTGACGAGCTAAGACCACAGTTTAAAAAGTGGGAGAATAAGGGACTGTACCGAGTTGCAGACATATTAAATAACGGGAAGTTGCTCTCCTTCAATCAATTGCAAGAGAAAGTAGCACCAATACAAATACAATGGTATCTTCAACAAAGCTCCTCAGACAGATCATTTCTCAGAGACACTCAGAAGGGAGCCCCTACTATTTTGGAACTACTTTGTAATAGCCCCCATCGCTCCAAACACACTATTTCCAGACTATACTTGACTATTCAATCTGGTCCACTTAAGACCAAATCCTCGGTTATGACAGCCTGGGAAAGGGACTTGAATATGGCTAAAGACCTAGTGGACTGGGAACACCTATTTCAGACAGCTGATAGAGGCCTTTTGAGTGCAGACTTAAAAGAAAACGTTATGAAAACACTTTTCCGATGGTACCTGACACCGGTTAAGACGGCACATATGTCCACACAAGGCAGCAAACTATGCTATCGAGGGTGCGGGGAGGTAGGCACATATCGCCATATGTGGTGGGACTGCGCTGGGGTCAATGCAATCTGGATGAGATTGGCTTCTTTCATGGGTCGCCTGATAGGTGAGGAGATCAATTTCACTATACAACAAGCTCTCTTACACGATCACAACACCTTATATAACAAATACTTAAATACCTTTTTCAATATTCTATGTACGGTCACCAGAACATGTATTGCTAAATATTGGAAGACAGGGGTACCTACCTGGTCGGAAATAGTTAATAAGATACAATACACATACAATATGTACGAATTGGCATCTGGGATCCTAGACAACAGGGACACATTTCATCAGATCTGGTTCTATTGGATAAATGGGGATGTTTCAGACCGGGATCTACCCAATAGGAGTACCATACCTTGATCGACATGCATTACACACTTAGATTCAAAAGCACTACCATGATAAGCTTATCCAGCTGTTGCTGGATATGTTGTCACCTTTACCCATGTTATATTCCCCCCCCCCTTTTTTTTCAATATAAATTTATGGTATAACCTACCTTCCTTGTCTTACATTGCTCAAGGGGATGTTTTCCCCCTTTCTCTTTTATGTTTCTTAGAGGGAGGTCTAGGACACCATATATGTTATGTTTTACATCATGATTGCGGAGAACTGAGATCTAATTTTTGAATATTTGAGTTATACAAGTTCAAAACTTTATTTGTTATGACAATGTGTTTTATTTTCAATTTGTTTGAAAACGTAATCAGCAAATTTTGATGTAAATGTACTTCATAAATCTTTGCAAACTTTAATAAAAAATATTTAAACATAAATTAACACAAATTACCTAAACTAAAAAATACTAAAGTTACAAAAAATAAAAAAAAAGCTAAGATTACAAAAATAAAAAAGCTAACATTACAGAAAATTTACTAAATTAAACTTAATCCCTATGAAAATAAAAAAGTCCCCCAAAATAAAAACACCCCCTAATCTAAGAATAAACTGCCAGTAGCCCTTAAAAGGGCTTTTTGCAGGGCATTGCCCCAAGATAAACAGCTCTTTTACATTCAAAATAAACAAAGTCACCCCTAACAGTAAAACCCCCCACCGACCAAACACCCCAAAATAAAAAACCTAACACTAAAAAAAACCTAAACTACCCATTGCCCTGAAAAGGGCATTTGTTGGGCATTGCCTTAAAAGGGAATTTAGTTTTTTTACAAACTTCCCACCCTAATCTAAATAAAAAAATAAAAAATAAATAAGCCTAACCCTCAGGTTGGTACTCACCATTCCTGAAGTCAGGCGAAGAAGGTCCTGTCCCATGCAGTGAATTCTTCTACCAAGCGGCGACCTCTTCTTTCTTCTTCCAGAAACAACTACATGGCTCCACGGTTGGCAGTCTTCAGTTCCAGGGCCGGCGGTCTTCAGTTCCAGGGTCGCCAGTCTTCAGCTTCGCGGTCATCGTTCTTCAGCTCCGCTCCGGATTGTTCCTGGAAGAAGAAAGAAGAGGTCGCCGCTTGTTAGAAGACTTCACCACATGGGACAGGACCTTCTCCGCCTGACTTCAGGAACGGTTAGTACCAACCTGGGGGTTAGACTTAGTTTTTTTTTTTATTTAGATTAGGGTGGGCATTTTGTAAAAGAGCTGAATGCCCTTTTAAGGGCAATGCCCATACAAATGCCCTTTTCAGGGCAATGGATACTTTAGTTTTTTTAGTGTTAGGTTTATTTATTTTGGGGGATTTGGTGGGTGGTGGGTTTTACTGTTAGGACGGACTTAGAATTTTTGGTAACTGCAAAAGAACTGTTTAACTTAGGGGAATGCCCTACAAAAAAACATTTTAAGGGCTATTGGTAGTTTAGCATTAGAATAGGGGGTGTTTTTATTTTGGGGGGAGCTTTTTAATTTTCATAGGGATTAGGTTTAATTTTTTATAATTTGTTTATTTTTTTCTGTAGTTCAATTTTTTTTTAATATTTTTTTTTGTATTAACAACACATAGACTGCCCTCTTTGCAGACTTACCAACTAGTTATAGTATAGATATAAAAAAGTTTTTTTGTAAACTATATATCTATATGAGTATATACATATAAATATATATACTGTATACAACACACACACTGTTGACCTTTCAAGTCAAACACCTTGCCATATACCATATCCCTTTTAACCCTTTTAAAACATTTTTAACATTATTTAAAATATTGTTTTATTAAAAAGAGTATATATGTGCGTAATAGTTTATTTTAATGTGCTCTTGATGTGTTTTGTTAACATTTTTTTTAACTCTTACAATATACTTCAGGTTTTAAGTCGTGCATAAGTATAGGTTGCAGTAGAGCGATGTCAGCCACGCTAACCCTTGCTATAATTAGCGTGCCACTTGTAATCTGGCCCTGAGTGTATAAACTGTTTACAAAAAGTGCTTTTACCTTTATTTTGCCTATAGAAACCACTATACTGTATATATAATTACTGCCATATTCTCTTTAGAAAAGTTCTGTAAACAGGAGGCAGCAACAAAATTCATATAATCCAAGTGGGGAGTTTTTTGTATATAAAATAGCTGTAGGTTTGGCGCCTTGGCCATGTTAACCTGGACAGTTATGAGTTACACATGCTGCAGGGTGTACAGGGAGGAACATGTATTGTGCCTCTGGACTAACAGGCCATGTTTATACAATGCAGGCATAGATGAGATAGTCATTGGCTCCATTGAGGAAAATAAAACACAAACACATAGATTGTCTTCTGATGGACCATGAGGACTTGAATTGAGAAACAATAGCCCAGAATACAGCACAGTGCCTCCCTATATGAATTTTATTATTTGGCCTCTCTTCTTGTGAACTATTAGGTAATCACCTGGAATGATCCCAAGGCCAGCTCAAAGGATAACCGGATCTCCACAGTACCAGTGCTCACATCTTCTGGGAAGAAGGCAAATATAATGTAATGAACCCCAAACAGTGGGATCAGGAGCAGAGTGGATCTTGCCAGTCTCCTGAAAGGTAAATAAGTCTGATCAGGGGATCTGTAGAAGGAGTGAAGCATTACATACAATATCTTCAGACAAAACTATTATAACATCAAAGCATTACTTGTGCTATAAGGTGAAATATGGTTTATTTTTTTGCATGCTAATGATCTTCAGGGAGGGTTCCTTTAATCCAATATAGACAACCTGCACCCAAAAATAAAAGCACAATTCTTGTTCACTCATTGGTTTATGCGAGGGGGTAACCTAACGTTGTAATGCACCCACCCATGCTGATGCCACTGAACAAAGAGATAAATATAGACAAAAAAGTAAAATAAGTATTTTTACAGTAATACAAATATTCTATTTAGGTTTACTATCAAATTTCTCCAGTTGATATTTTCCATATTTGTTCAACTTACAAAGTCACACCATTATGATACCTTGTAATGGACAAACGTATGTTGGTAAGGACGAAAACTCCTTAAAATTCATTAAACAAATGTTATTTCCGATTTTAGAATGTTACTTTAGATTTTTAATGTTCATAATTAGATTGAATATCCACATTTGAAATTTTAAATGTAACATTCGATTTAACAAATACTTTTCACAAGTTCAATAGTTCATGTAGTAGGGAATTTAGTAAAATGATACATAATAGATACTAATATATTGATTCAAATTTTTCTATTTCAAATATGGCAAAATTTACATATTACATTTAAAGATAGCATCAGAAATACAATTACATTAAACGAATGTGAGAATGTTGTACAAACACTCAAAATTCCAAACAAATGAACAAATGTGTTAAAATTCATTTCATTTTTCGATTGTTGAAAAACATTCACCCATCCCTAATAAAGATGCTATCATGGTCAAACTTTTTCTAATTGTATTGTAATCTAATAACAAACAAATGTCTAATTAAAATCAGTCCTAGCAGCTTTAGTTCCTGATTTATGCTGTGTAATTATTTATGCAAATCTAGACAAATGAGCACTGACTGTAAAAAAAAAATTTCCGAAGAGGTGGCAACTCTAGGTTTTCATATCCAGTATATGATTAACATAATAATCAGCCTGTATTAATAGCTTCACAGGAATTACAATTTTTGTTGTAGTAAATAGGGTTTCTGGTCTGTAATATATTTGTCTTTTGTGTACAGAAAAGTCTTATGTTTTGTTTACAGAAATATGTGAAAGGACCTGCATTATACAGGCCCCAGAACACTGTTTATTATGCCCCAGAACACTGTTTACTATGTCCAAAGTTAACCTTTTTGATAAACTATCCATAATAACTAATTTACAACATTAATTCACAACATCACATGTTTCACAAATACAGAATAAACTATCTGGGTAGAATAACCCTTTTCTTAAAGATCATAGTTAAAAAACCCACAATGCTGCCCTCTAGTGGCCATTTTTTATTATTATAAATGATATCCATCCCTAATTTATGTACACAACAAAACAGAAGAAAATGAAAAAGCCTAGATCTATAGTTATATAGTTATATACATCTATAGTTATATACATCTATAGTTATATACATGTATTGGACTAAGAAATACACAATTGTGATAAACCTAATCTAAGTTAACAGATATGTCCAACTCAATGTTTATGCCTTTTGATACCTTGAGTCCAACTTATGCATCCAAAATGTGACCCTTTGTTTAAGTAAATGTTCTCGACTCTTCCCCTTCTAGGAATGTCAATATAATTGATTATTTAATCCCTCAACTATGTCCTTTTTTCCAATAAAGTGACTGGAGCTTGTTTATGTCCCCTTCTTACTGTACATCTGCTTTTTGAATGCAGACAGTTCCGTATGTATATGACAAATATAATATGATCTTATATCACATCTTTGTCTTATCCAAAGAGCATTATAATTACATTTAGTACATCCCAGACACGGGTAACGACCATGTTTCTTTTCTGTAATGTATCTGCACTTTGTGTTAATGATTGATCCCATGGCCCCTATTTAAGAAAGGTCTTGCGGACCTGATCCGACACTGCGGATGAGGTCTGCAAGACCTCACTGAATACGGAGAGCAATACGCTCTCTGTATTCAGCATTGCACCAGCAGCTCACAAAACGCCGCCCCCTGCAGACTCGCGGCCAATCAGCCACCAGCAGGGGGGTGTCAATCAACCCGATCATACTCGATCGGGTTGATTTCTGGCGATTCCTGTCCGCCTGCTCAGAGCAGGCGGACAGGGTTATGGAGCAGCGGTCTTTAGACCGCTGCTTCATAACTGGTGCTTCTGGCGAATCTGAAGGCTCGCCAGAAACATGGGCCCTACGGAGCTTGTTAAATGGGCGCCCATATCTGTTTTTACCTAGATGTCCTTCAAGTTATGGATACATTTATATGCTATTATGGGTATTTCTTGAAATGCGCTGATATTTTTATTACAATGTTGTGAAATGTACCAATGTTTTCTAATGATTTGTGATATGTCCTGACCATATGGATTATATTGAGAGACAAACATTAGTCTATCCATGAAGATCCAGTGAGCGTGAATGTGTGGGTCTGTATACTATAAGTTATATCAATAAATACTTACTGACATTGTCATATTTGCAAGCCAGACCAACAGCATATATCTCCATAAAACAATAGTATTTGTAAAATGAACCTTAAAAATATCCCTAGTTACTCCTTATTTGTATATGTTGTAAACAGCTGTTTCAGACCCTATACTCACCATTGTTAGAGCCTGATAAACTAGAAGGAGCCAAAACAGCTGCATTACACTCCCCATATAATGCTATTGGGTCAAATATAATCTGATATTTTGCTGTTACGTGATCCAACCCAATTAGACCTTGTCAAACATAGTCCTGTCCTTAACACATATACTGGTGCTACATGACATTTCATTGCATGGTTCTTTTAGTTATAAGACAATAACCAGCTTATTATAAAGTTATCAAATGAGATTTAGCCCAATTTAATACCATGAAATGTCAATTAAAGGGACAGTAAAGTAAAAAAAATAAACTTTCCCGATTTAGATAGAGCATGCAATTTGCTTTGTTTTCTTGGTATCCTTTGTTGAAAGCCATAACTACATAGGTTCAGGAGCAGCAATGCACTACTGGGAGCTAGCTGCTGATTGGTGGCACTGGCTGCACATATGTGTCTCTTGTCACTGGCTCAGCTCATGTATTCAGCAAGCTCCCAGCAGTGCATTGTTGTTAGTTCAATAACCAAGATACTAAGAAAACCAAGCTTATTTGACAATAGAAGTAAAATGGAAAGTTATTCTGACTCATGAAAGAAACATTTTTGGTTTCATGTCCCTTTAATGTGGCAATATCAGTTGCTATTACCTTCAAAAATTAAATAAATCACCACTTTTAAAATAGTGCTGTGTTCTACATTACTGATGTGCTAATAACTCACTTGTATTGTCCAAAGTCACTTCCCCAAACATCTGATGTCCTCAGCTTCTTCATCAGGATTCGTATAATTCTCACAAAGAGGATGAAGTTAATCTACAAATGAGAACTATAAGTAAACATTTAACCCAAATGAGGGTTAGATAAATAATATCTGTGTATGATAGGAATATTTATTATAAATATCTGTCAAAACCGTTTAAAAAGTGGTGTTTCTCTTCTCCAGGTAAGTTGGTTGGGACAAGCGGAGGTCTCTTTGTCTAATCCGTATGAGATGCATTTCATTGATTCAGGAGATGCCTGAGTCTAAGGTGAGATTAAATGAGTGTCACTGATGTGGGAAAAGTCTCATTTCAAGACTCATTGATTTATGATGTCTGAGTAGAGACTAATACAGTAGAAGCCTCTCTCAGTAGCATGTGTCTTTATGGAATCTTATTGATTTGGGACAAGACTTATAAATAAAAGTCATATGTTATATGTCTAAAAACCTATTGCTTTTCAGTGAACCTTTCTGATTCTGTGCATGGGGACAATTGCATTTATTTGCAGTGATCAATATAAATTTCCCTGATTTGAGGTATTACTGATCTCAATTTAGGTCAGGGATATTAATATTCTTGCTGATTTTAGGTTAGAATCTTCTGATACACATTTAGATTTTTGTAAGCTGACCTTTATCTGCATGTAAGTTTCATATATTTATTTATAAACAGTTGTGTTGCGTGGAAAGTATGTTATGGAATGCCAGGTGGAATTGTGCCACCTAGTGGCTTTTGTTCAACAATACAACTATGCTTATTAATAAACAAAACAAATACTGCAAGAAAACGTTCTACTGCTTGGGTTTTGCAATTTACAAAGAACCCATGCATCAGGGGAAGAACTACTATTGGTGCAGCAGTTGCAGTGGCTGGGGGGGCTATAGCAGCCAGTCTATACATAGGCATGTGCTTATGTGATCATTATTTGTGTATAAATACTCATCATCATTATACTGCGCAGCATACTATATACTCATCAGTATATAGATACATCATTATACAGTGTGGCGTGTTCACTATTAGTGTATAGATATTCCGCATATTCATCACAGTATACATACTCATTATATTTATATAGAGCGGTTGACTCATAAGGGTATAGTGTACATACAGAAACTCACATCATTATACAGCACAGTTTGCTCACTGCCAGTGTATAAATACTCAGCACGCTCATTATCAGGGTCCTCTGTTGAGTAGCTCTGCTACTGCCATGCATTTCTAGTTACTAAACAGGCATTTTTTTTATACTTACAAAAATTGAAAGAATAACCGGCCCTCTGATGATCCACCAAATGCTGGCATTGGAATTAATATCCCAGCATCTGAAAGAAATTCAACTGCATTGTAGTATTAATCAGTTGTATCTTGCTGGGACAACTTAATTAGTAGACAATAACAAATGTAAGTATAAAAATTTTTTTTATAAGTAAAGGTTGAAGTGGTCTTCTCTGACACCAGACCTTAGAAAGAGCTACATTAATGAAACTAATATGCTACAGGAAAGGTGGTAACTACCCATAGAACAAGCTATTATGCTATTGTTCGTTCCCAGGTTGAGTGCTTCTCTCTTTTTATTAATGAAACTAACTTACATGCTTTATAGAAAATAATGTGCTCTGTTATATAATGGCTGAGAGGGGTAAATACAAAGTAGTGTATGTGAAACAAGGAGAGATAAGAAGGTCTGAGTAAGAAGGTTAATTGTCTGTGTAAGATGGCTTGTTGTAGGTTCATTGTCTGGGGAAGAAGTTCATTGTCTGGGTAAGAAGGTTCATTGTTTGGGGAAGAAGTTCATTCTCTGGGAAGAAGTTAATTGTTTGGGTAAGAAGGTTCATTGTCTGGGTAAGAAGGTTCATTGTCTGGGTAAGAAGGTTCATTGTCTGGGTAAGAGGTTCATTGCCTCGGAAAGAAGGTTCATTGTCTAGGTAAGATTAATTGTCTGGATAACAAGGTTCATTGTCTGGGTAGAAAGGTCATTGTCTGGTTAAGAATGTTTAATGTCTGGGTAAGAAGGTTTATTGTCTGGGTAAGAAGTTAATTGTCTAGGTAAGAAGGTTCATTGTCTGGGTAAGAAGTTAATAGTCTGATATTGGAGACCAGTAAAAGCTCCGCTCCAGTATCCCAACACACAACTGCCTGACTGCAGGAGCCCTGCAGGCTTGAGAGACACAGGAGCCGTCAACCAGCTGGGAGAAGGGAGCTCAGCGGAGTACCGATTACACCTGGAGTTCCTGAACCGGACACACACGCATCACTGAAGAGCCGCCATCTTAGACAGCAGCAGGTGCAGTGACTTTGTACATACAGGCGTGCCCGCCATCCTCCCGGCTCTGTGCACTCGGTCCCCCCCCCCCCTACTCTAACTGCTACACTACACCGTATTGCAGGAGAAACCCTGTTCACATGCTTTAAAGGGACATGAAACCCAATTTTTTTCTTTCATGATTTGGAAAGAGCAAGCAATTTTAAACAACTTTTTAATTTACTTCTATTATCTAATTTGCTTCATTCTCTTGATATGCTTTGCTGAAAAGCATATCTAGATATGCTCAGTAGCTGCTGATTGGTAGATGCACATAGATGCCTCGTTTGATTGGCTCACCCATGTGCATTGCTATTTCTTCAACAAAGGATATCTAAAGAATAAAGCAAATTAGATAATTAAAGTAATTTGGAAAGTTATTTAAAATTGTATTCACTACCTGAATCATGAAATATTTTTGGGGGTTTAGTGTCCCTTTAAGGGAAAATTTGATTGCCTAGATTCCGTGGGGGTGAGGGGAGGAGGAGGGTCTGGTGCACAGGAGTTGGGCCTTAACGCAACCAAACAGCATCAGATTTGAATTTATTAACCCCCTTCAGTGAGGTAACTGACAGGGAACAGAGCATCTAAGGAAGAGTTAGTGGCCTGAGTTAAGAGAGAACCCCAACATAAGTTTATGCAACAGTGGGGCACTTGTGGTGCGTACAGTGTTTCTTTATTAATTTGCTCTCTCCACGTGTCGCACATCCGTGACATAGCGTGTTGAACCTGCATGCTGGGAAGCCCTTGCTCCTAGTGTACTGCCCACATCTCACCTCTACCTGGCTCACTACCCAAGGACTCATAACGCCACCTAGGGCCCTATGAGACAAACTGCTCTCACACACATAAAATAAATGATAATAATAAAATAAAAAGGAAAAGGCAGCCCTCCTCCCCAACAGCTGAAGGGGAAAAGCCAACCTGTCACCATCCTAGACCCTACACAGACAAAGGAGGGCCCCGCTGAACCCGGCAGCTCCTCCACTGCACTGACCCACATGAAAGTGGACAAATACTTAAAAATTTTGTGTACGCAGGCTGTACCTATCATGGCAGGCAAGCAGAAACAGGCAGAAAGAAAGCAGAAACAGGCCTCAGAGTCACAACTGGAACCGCCCATTTCGCCAGACAGGGACCCAACCCCAGACACTTCTCAATCGCTGTTGCATGACTTAAAGGCCTTCTTTCTTCCTAAAATGGAAACTTTACAGGCAGGCATGGATACTCTCACCACAGAGATCAGGCAATACTCTACTCGCCTGCAACAAGCAGAACAGAGAATCTCAGACGTTGAGGATACCCAACATTCTTCTTCTCTTACTATCCAAAGGCTGGAGCGCCAGAATTCTACACTCCAAGAAAAGCTTGATGACCTCGAGAACCGCTCCCGTCGCAACAACCTAAGAGTGGTAGGGGTGCCTGGGTCGAATAAAAACAAAGACCTTCTTGAGTTCACAGCTCTAACAATACCCAAACTACTACAATTTGACCCGGACACCCTCCCACTTGATGTGGAAAGGGCTCACAGAATAGGGCCAGATACCCTGCCTTCCAGACCTAACCAACGCCCAAGACAAGTTATGTTCAAGCTACTTTGCTACCAGGAAAAACTAGCTGTCCTCAAGGCATACAGAGCCAAGTCAGACCTCTGCTATGAGGGGCGCAAGCTAATTATTTTCCAGGACTTCTCAGCTGAAGTTGCAAGGAAGAGGAAGGAATTTGCGCCCTTGTGCTCCAGGTTGCATTCACAGGGAAGGCAAGCCTCACTTCTTTACCCAGCTAAACTACGGTTTATGACCCCAAGGGGTCCTAGATTCTTTACCACACCTCAACAGCTGCAAGAACATCTAGATGCCAAGGACATAGATGGAGAGAGTTGAGAAACAACGACCAAGCTTATCCCTGATCTACCTGTCAATGATGCCACACTTTAAATTTTTTTTACTTAATTGCATCTTAGCCCCTTGGACTAAGACCACTTCAGAGCCACAGGCTACTGTCGCTAACATCACAAAGTCTCAGAGGACCATACTCAGAAATCCGAATGGCCGACCCCATTCTTGTGCTGATTCACGAAAGTGCAATGGCCCGGAGTGTCTCATTTCCCCCCAATGGTCACATGAGGAATACCTACAGCTACGGTTGTCACAACTCATCCTGTTCTCCCTAGGGATGTACACTTGTCTAATTTTGACTTTTTTGCTCTCAGACTACCTTACCTATTGAAAATCAGAGGCCCACGTGCTTAGCCCTACCCCAAACTTCCCACACGAGGCTCTTGCAGTACTGCCCATATTACCATCAATTTCTGTTTATGTATTGTGACTTTTCAGTCATGGTTGTTATACTATATCTTGTTTTTTCCATTAGGTCTCGGGGGGAGCCTGCGGGAGCCACCACGGCCGGAGCCTGATTTCCTGAGGACCAGCTCATCATCTACTGATTTCAATAACAGTAGGTCAGCATACACCCACACACTCAAAACGATAACACTCTCTGAAACCCCTGCAGATGACTTCGCATACCCTAGTTTTCGTCTTGACCTTGCCTACACCCTTTTCCCCAACATGCATACACCATGTCAGGGACCTTGAGGGGGGGTGTCCTGGAACGTCGGGGGCATAACGTCCTCGGCCAAAAGGAGCACCATATTACAACACCTCAAATGTCTTCAAGCAGACATAGCACTGTTGCAGGAGACTCACCTGACGGAAGCAGAACATGGAAAACTAGAAGGCCGCAAGTGTGGGGTGGCGATACTTGTCAGAAAGGGTCTAGCAGCCCAGATCAACACACTCAGTATAGATCCAAAAGACAGGTTCATAGTAGCAACTCTTCAAGTGGTAGGGAAATCCTACACTCTATGTAACGTCTATGGCCCGAATCATCCTCTCCCCCAATTCTGGCACTCACATCAAGTAGCCTTGCTCCCACATGCAGACAAACCCCTCCTGGTGGGTGGGGACTTCAATTTGATCCAGGCCACCCCTCTAGACCGCAGGGTTGACACTATCAAGCCAGAACACACTGGGAAAAATGTCAGACGACACAAAGTTGAAACGGTTACTATAGTGGCCTTTAAGACTGCCTTAAGCTTGGTGGACTTGTGGAGGCTACGCCACCCGACACAGAGAGACTTCACCTGCCTCTCTAAGGCACATGGATCTCTATCCCGGATAGATTATTTCCTGTGTTCCCCACAACTAAACAACCAAATCAAACGCACCCATATAGCGGATATCATGATCTCAGATCATGCCCCTATATGGCTAGAGCTGCAACTTACTCCATGCAGTCCCTCCCAGAGGACCTGGCGCTTTCCCACATATTTATATAACAATTTAGATTTCCAAAAACACATGAAGACAGGGTGGCTGGAATATGTCAGATTTAATGCTCAGCACCAGGACATCCCGGGACTCTTGGAATGCATCAAAAGCAGTAATGAGGGGACATATAACCAACTTTACAGCCCACTACAATTCCAGATGCAGACGAACAGACACAGACACAAACTTGGCGGTCGTGCTAGCTTACAATGACTACCTGGCCCACCCCTCTCCCTGCACCAGACTAAAATACTACGAATGCAAGAAAATCAGGGAGGACGCCATGTATAGACAGAACTTAAATTTTCAACACCATAGACAAGGTCGGTTCTACAGGTTTGGGAACAGAACAGGGAAGCTATTGGCCAACACAGTAAAATTAACCACACCTAAATCGCTCATTACTTCCATAATGGCTAACGGATCTACCCTTTCTGATAACAAAAGCATATTACAAGAATTTGTTCACTTTTATACAGACCTTTACACTAGGCACACTGCCTCATCCAGGGATAAGGAAAGATTTGGGGCACAAATACAGACTCCTACCCTCACCCAGGAGCAGCTAACCCAACTAAATGCACCTATTACTGCTTTAGAAGTTCAGAAAGCAATTAAAAAGGCCAAGCTAGGTAAAACCCCGGGCCCAGACAGAATCCCAATAGAATATTATAAAATTCTTCAGAACGAACTCAGCCTGCCCCTGGCTCAGTCATTTACAGCTTACCTAAACAACACAGCCCAACCACCAGCGGATTTCGCAGATGCACATATGTGCCTAATTCCAAAACCGGAAAGGGACCCCAACCTTACCACCTCCTATAGACCTATATCATTGCTGAACAATGATTACAAGCTTTTCACAGCCATTTTGGTGGATAGGCTGTCTGGGATGGTGGGGTGCATTATCCACAAAGACCAAACTGGGTTTATGAAGCATAGATCGTCGGTAACAAACATCCGCAAGCTCTAGCTTGTTATTAAATAACTCTAGCGGTTATTTCCCACTATTGGCAGGCTAGGGGGAGGGCAATTTCCGATCACTTCCGGACGCCTGTCTCCTCGCTATGGACGCGTAGAAGGTGTTCGATAGGGTAGAGTGGGACCATTTGCTGACAGCCCTAGATAAATTTGGCATCACAGGGAATTTCCATAATCTCATCCGGGTACTCTATCACAGCCCACGCACCTTGGTCATTGTCAATGGGGAGATCTCCCAAACCTTCCTATTGGGGAGAGGCACTCGTCAGGGGTGCCCGCTTTCCCCTATCCTCTTCAATCTGGCTATAGAGCCACTGGCCATCTATCTTAGAAAGGCTCTACAAGGGGTGGAATTAGAGTCCCACGCAATACACCTATCCCTCTATGCGGACGACTTACTGCTATACATATAAAACCCAAATACCCAGATTCCAAAACTGATAGGCATCCTGAATCATTTCAGAGAGATCTCGGGCTACAAAGTGAACCTCGATAAATCAGAACTGATATACCTTAAAACGCCTAGGATTGCAGACCAACTCCAAACAACTCTTAAGATCACAGTAGGCTACTTCAAATATTTAGGTATTCACCTGTACACAAATCCTAGCTTAATCTATAAACTCAACATCCCTCCAGCTCTCGCACAGATCCAAGCTTTGTTGTCCAGCTGGACTAAACTCCCACCCCGTTAATCTGGTAGAATCAATTTAATCAAGATGATAGCAATGCCAAAATTGTTATACCCCTTACAACTACTGCCCCTCCTACTAACGCAGAAAGACATAAAAACAGTGAATAAGGTATTTTCCAGATTTGTGTGGAACGGGAAAAAACTGAGAATTAGTCGCCTCAAGCTGGCTATGCCAGTGAGGAGGGCTCCGGCTTCCCAATGTGGAGTGGTACAACTGGTCCACATTAGCCAAATTAATTCTTGAGTGGTTGGTGGGGACATCTGCCTTTAGCGATGAACAATTGGAGATGCACCTTGTACAGCCCCTGCATCCAGCCTTCCTTCCACATGCAATGTTCCACTCCCTACCTCCCCGAATTAAAGAGAATATCCTGTTTAGGGATCCCCTGCGGGCATGGGCAAAACTTTGCAGATGGTGGAGTCTTTCCCATACAAGCACCAGATACCTCCATCTGCAGGGAAACCCGACCTTCCTGCCAGGCATGACCACACACATGTTTAGGGAATGGGAGGGAAAAGGGCTAACTTCAGTAGCGCAACTTATAGATCCACTTTCTAACAGTATAGTCCCTTTAGGAACACTCCAGGAAAAATACAACCTTCCGACTCACAGCAACTTTGTGTATCTCCAATGCACCCATTATGTCCGTAAACTACAAAGAGACAGATTTGACAGTGGAAACCGCACTCACATTGATAGCCTGTGCTCTTTGGTTAAACAAGGGACCCACTCCATTTCACACATCTACACCTTAATCCTACAGAAAAACTTTGACGAGGTAACACGACAACTATGTAATAAATGGACTGCAGACATGCACGTAGATATAGATGCAGACATCCTGACTAAGAGTTTTGAACTGGTGTCAAAAGCCACCTTAGCCTCGGACGTCAGAGAATCCCACCATAAGCTCATACATCATAGTTACATTACACCGGCAATACGTGCCAAATGGGTTCCTAATGCGATTAATGCATGCCCCAAGTGCTCCTTACCAAGCCGGACATACCCCACCTATTCTGGGACTGTCCCAAGATACGCCAGTTCTGGCTCAGAGTGCAATTCTGGCTCTCGAGGAATTGTGGTAGTCAGGTTACTCTAACAACGCAGGAAGCCTTTTTCCTACGAGTTCACATCCAAACCTCCCCCACGGACAGGTTCCTAAACTCCATTGTACTATTGGCCAGGAAGCTAATACTCAAAAACTGGATCTTCCCCAGACCTCCGCATATAACCCAGCTCACACGGCTAGTACACACCCAACTACTTATCGAACAGGCGGACGTCAAGGGGGATATGGAAAAAAGGATTAAACACTTTATGACCAAATGGGAACCATACCTACTATACCTTTCCCCTAACATTCAACAATCTATCCTAGCCCCTTTCCGAAACAGCACTTACCTAATGAATGAACAGGCGAGGGGCCGCTGGCTCTGGGAGTGGAGAGACTCAGGGTACAATCTTTGATGCTCATCATGTTTCTCACACTACACTTCACATTAACACCAGAGTACTGAACTTGGGCGTCCAAGGGCTGGCTGGTGGGCTCTGGGGGCTTCTCCCCGATGACAGGATCCTTAAAACGAAGTGAAGGGGTAAACTTTGCATCTTTGCTGGGATATTCCCAACCACAATGTGTATATACAGAGTATAGCTCTGCTCATTATGGTTATCTACTTATTGCACTTTGGAATGTCTGACTATATTTATAACTGCATATTCACATCAAGTATGTATGGAATTTATATTTTCTGAGGGGTATCCCCGTTGGACCCCCTGAAATGTCTGAAATGTTTTAGCTGTAGATCGCCCAGATATACGAAGGCCATGCCTCCCAACTGTGCTCCTGACTAACACCACCTCATAATAAGTCACTCAGAGAACTTAGACGTCTTGACTAAAAGAGTCAGGAGACATTATTTGTGAAACTGGGCTTCTATACGTGTGTTTGTATTTAAACCTGTTCTAGTCTTTCCCCCGTCCTTCCTCCCCCCTCATGCCCCCATCCCGCTCCCCCCCCCCCAACCCTCCTCCCTCTCTTTCCCTCCCCACTCCTGCTCCTCACCTTAAAAAAAAAGTTAAAAGATAGACTCGGGAAGAGATCAATGACTAAGGTACCTAAGTACCCCATATCTTAACCAAGCATACATCTGTAAATGTATAAAAATATTATTCACTGTACATTATGGTACTTGTAAACCAAAGCATTTGTTTTTCTGTATCTCTGACTGAGTTCTGAAAATAAAGTTATTAAAAGAAGTTAATTGTCTAGGTAAGAAGGTTCATTGTCTGGGTAGAAAGGTTCATTGTCTGGGTAAAAAGGTTTATTGTCTGGGTAAAAAGGTTCATTGTCTGGGTAAGAAGGTTCATTGTCTGGGTAAGAAGGTTCATTGTCTGGGTAAGAAGGTTTATTGTCTGGGTAAGAGGGTTCATTGTCTGGGTAAGAGGGTTCATTGTCTGGGTAAGAAGGTTCATTGTCT
>NC_069499.1:287115016-287287516 GCF_027579735.1 Bombina bombina
TACTAGATTACAAGTGGCACACTATTTAGAGCTTTTGCTCGAGGGTTCACTGATCACACTTGTATTGCACATTTGAGATATGTATTCACATGATATTTGTGTGCTGTGTTGTCGTTAAATGTTTTTAGTTGAAAAGTTGACTCACGGATGAGATGTTTCAGCAGTTTATAATGATTATTTCTAAACCGGACTGGATATTACGTAATTTCCGGTTTCTTTGGAACGCATGGCTTGCATTCCACTCATGATGTGTGGCACCAGGAGGGATGGGTATGTTTATGTTTGTACACTATTTAAGAGTGATGTTTTGCACTGATAATAGTTTGTATTAAAGGGACACTGTACCCAATTTTTTTCTTTTGTAATTCAGAAAGAGCATGCAATTTTAAGCAACTTTCTAATTTACTCCTATTATCAATTTTTCTTCATTCTCTTGCTATCATTATTTGAAGAAGAAGGCATCTAAGCTTTTTTTGGTTTCAGTACTCTGGACAGCACTTTTTTATTGGTGGATGAATTTATCCACCAATCAGCAAGGACAACCCAGGTTGTTCACCAAAAATGGGCCGGCATCTAAACTTACATTCTTGCATTTCAAATAAAGATACCAAGAGAATGAAGAAAATTTGATAATAGGAGTAAATTAGAAAGTTGCTTAAAATTTCATTCTCAATCTGAATCACAAAAGAAAAATTTTGGGTACAGTGTCCCTTTAAACAATACACCTTGATATACTAATGCATATTCTATATGAAGCACACGTGCATTGGTGAATGGCAACAAATCGCTGTGAGATAAAACTACAGACATACTGTGACCATGTAAACATAACAAACAATCCAGTGTAGATGTCACACTCTATATGTAGTAAATTAAATATCTTGTTTAATGCCATGGGGCCTATTTAACAAGGGCCGAATTACCCCTAATCGCCCTGTTTCCACACAAGCCTTTAGGCTCTCCGGATACAGCAGTTAAGAAGCAGCAGTCTTAAAGGGACACTGAACCTAAATTTTTTCTTTCATGAGTCAGAGCATGAAATTTTAAGCAACTTTCTAATTTACTCCTATTATCAAATTTTCTTTATTCTCTTGGTATCTTTATTTGAAATGCAAGAATGTAAGTTTAGATGCCGGCCCATTTTTGGTGAACAACCTGGGCTGTCCTTGCTGATTGGTGGATAAATTCATCCACTAATAAAAAAGTGCTGTCCAGAGTCTGAACCAAATAAAACGCTTAGATGTCTTCTTTTTCAAATAAAGATAGCAAGAGAACGAAGAAAAATTGATAACAGGAGTAAATTAGAATTAGAAATTGCATGCTCTATCTGAATCACGAAAAAAAAAATTTGGGTTCAGTGTCCCTTTAAGACCACTGTTCCTTAACTTGTCCGCCGCCTCTGAGGTGGCGGACAGCAATCAACCCGATTGGGTTGATTGACACCCCCTGCTTGCAGCCGATTGGCCACAAATCTGCAGGGGGCAGCACTGCACAAGCAGTTCACCAGAACTTATTTCGCGATGTCGGGCGGACATGATTCACTTCAGCGAATCATGTCCGCCCGCCATTTGATAATTTAGCCCATATGTGTGTGTTTAACGGTGACTTTAGCCTCCACGGATATGACTACTGCACTATTACTTCCCCTAGAAGACAACTGCAAGACGAGCGTAAAACGGGGAATCCAGATTCAAGAACAAGAAGCACAATAAGCAATGCCTAGAGAAGCTTTTCCTCATATTCATGATCCTGCCTATCTTTTATCCAGAAACAGAGGTTTAATAAACCGTTATGAAGGGCCAGTCTTGTAATAATAAAACTGTGCAGCTTTGCGGTGGCTAGCAGAGGAGCAGTAAAGTGCATATAAACAAGAACAAATATATTGCTAAATACTGAGTGTATAAAACTGGACTCCTTTTCAAGATCTGTAGAAAATTGCATAACCTTAGATTTTCCTTCCTTATATATTTTAAGGGGTACTAATACTCTGAAGCTGCTTGGCATTATTGTGAAGTGTACCAGGGTATATGGAGAAATATTACAACTGTCAGCCAGTAAACTTCAGTTCAGTCCTTTAGGAGTCTGAGGAGGGAATTTGACCCCAAGAATAGAGGGTGAGATCAATTTAGAAATTAACTGCACCATCAGTTTTCCCTGTTCAAATTTCCATGTTCAATAACCCCATTGCAGGGGTTAACAGTCTTAAACTTACATGTTCTAATGCATTGTTTCTCAAACGCAGTCCTCAAATGCCCCCAACAGAACAGGATTTCATTATAGCTGAACTAGAGCACAGGTGACATAATCAGCTGATGGGCGAGAGCAGGTTAGTTATTGATCAACTGATTACTTCACCTGTGCACTGGTTCAGCTAAAATGAAAACCTGGCCTGTTGGACCGCACTTCAGAAACAGAATACAGGCAACTGATTTCTTTCAAGCAACTGATTTGTAGATCCTTGGATACATACAGCTACTGCTATAGCTGCAAGTGGTGTTGGCACTTTTAAATTGTAAAATATTCTCACCCAACATTTTCGTATAGATGTCTACACACAGACCAGGCTATGATAAAAACCAGTGGAGAACCTAAGAAGAAAAAGAAGAAAAAAATTTTACAAATATATTTAGGGAAGAAATTCTATAGCTGTGGCTCTTTTGGCTCAGTACCAATACTCACCCCAGCCAAGGGCAATGTACCAGCAGAAATACTTCCACTCTGAGAAGAAGGAAATGACCAGGAGTGTGTGAAGATAAAGTCCCTCTACAAGCAGCCAACTATAATTTGCCATGATGCAGTATTGGAAAAAGACCATAACATAGTTGCAGCCACTCTGAGGAGAGAAAGAAAAGTTATTCCATGTTTTTTTTTTCTTTGAAACTGTGTTTTGTTATGTTTGTTTTGTTGCTAGAATAGGGAATATTATAGCCCTGGTGACTAAATAATCAGAAGACAAGTATTTTCCATTACTTTCTTTACAGAAAATTATCATTACATTTACAGAAAAGAAAAATCTGATATAGGACGATAAATAACGACAGACAAAGTGCATATTGGAAACTGCCAACTCCTCCCACTTTCTTTTAACAAAAATGCAATTTAACATGTAATCAATGTATATAAACAACTGTGTAGCAAGAAAAAAAAACATAATTTATGTAAGAATTTACCTGATAAATTAATTTCTTTCATATTGGCAAGAGTCCATGAGCTAGTGAAGTATGGGATATACATTCCTACCAGGAGGGGCAAAGTTTCCCAAAGATCAAAATGCCTATAAATACACCCCCCACCACACCCACAATTCAGTTTAACGAATAGCCAAGAAGTGGGCTGATAAGAAAGGAGCGAAAGCATCAACAAGGAATTGGAATAATTGTAATAAAATTCTTACATAAATTATGTTTTCTTTCATGTAATTGGCAAGAGTACATGAGCTAGTGACGTATGGGATAGCAAATACCCAAGATGTGGAACTCCACGCAAGAGTCACTAGAGAGGGAGGGATAAAAATAAAGACAGCCAATTCCGCTGAAAAATTAATCCACAACCCAAATCAAAAGTTTTAATCTTTATAATGAAAACAACTGAATATATAAGCAGAAGAATCAAACTGAAACAGCTGCCTGAAATGTTATTCTACCAAAAACTGCTTCTGAATAAGAGAAAACATCAAAATGGTAGAATTTAGTAAAAGTATGCAAAGAAGACCAAATTGCTGCTTTGCAAATCTGATCAACAGAAGCTTCATTCTTAAAAGCCCAGGAAGTAGAAACTGACCTAGTAGAATGAGCCATAATCCTCTGAGGC
This sequence comes from Bombina bombina, assembly GCF_027579735.1. Lineage (NCBI taxonomy): Eukaryota > Metazoa > Chordata > Amphibia > Anura > Bombinatoridae > Bombina > Bombina bombina. Next base: position 287,118,827 of record NC_069499.1, read on the forward strand.
GGGGATTTACCCAACTCCAAGTAAGCATGATGAAACAAAAGCTTTAACCAAGATGCCAAAGAAATGGCAGAAGCCTTCTGACCTTTCCTAAAACCAGAAAAGATAACAAATAGACTAGAAGTCTTCCTGAAATCTTTAGTAGCTTCAACATAATATTTCAAAGCTCTTACCACATCCAAAGAATGTAAAGATCTCTCCAGAGAATTCATAGGATTAGGACACAAAGAAGGGACAACAATTTCTCTACTAATGTTGTTGGAGTTCACAACTTTAGGTAAAAATTTAAATGAAGTCCGCAAAACCGCCTTATCCTGATGAAAAATCAGAAAAGGAGACTCACAAGAAAGAGCAGATAATTCAGAAACTCTTCTAGCAGAAGAGATGGACAAAAACAACAATACTTTCCAAGAAAGTAATTTAATGTCGCAAAACCGCCTTATCCTGATGAAAAATCAGAAAAGGAGACTCACAAGAAAGAGCAGATAATTCAGAAACTCTTCTAGCAGAAGAGATGGCCAAAAACAACAATACTTTCCAAGAAAGTAATTTAATGTCCAGAGAATGCATAGGCTCAAACGGAGGAGCCTGTAAAGCCTTCAAAACCAAATTAAGACTCCAAGGAGGAGAAAATGATTTAATGACAGGCTTGATATAAACCAAAGCCTGTACAAAAACAATGAATATCAGGAAGTTTTGCAATTTTTCTGTGGAACAGAACAGAAAGAGCAGAGATTTGTCCTTACAAAGAACTTGCAAACAAACCCTTATCTAAACCATCCTGAAGAAATTGTAAAAATTCTAGGAATTTTTAAAAAGAATGCCAAGAGAAATTATAAGAAGAGCATCATGAGATGTAAGTCTTCCAAACTCGATAATAAATCTTTCTAGACACAGATTTACGAGCCTGCAACATAATATTAATCACTGAGTCAGAGAAACCTCTATGACTAAGCACTAAGCGTTCAATTTCAATACCATCAAATTTAATGATTTAAAATCCTGATGGAAAAACGAACCTTGAGATATAAGGTCTGGCCTTAATGGAAGTGGCCAAGGTTGACAACTGGACATCCGAACAAGATCCACATTCCAAAACCTGTGCAGCCATGCAGAAGCCACCAGCAGCACAAACGATTGCTCCATGATGATTTTGAAAATCACTCTTGGAAGAAGAACTAGAGGCGGAAAAATATAGGCAGGTTGATAACTCCAAGGAAGTGTCAATGCATCCATTGCTTCCGCCTGAGGATCCCTGGACCAGGATAGGTACCTGAGAAGTTTCTTGTTTAGATGAGATGCCATCAGATCTATTTTTGGAAGCCCCCACATCTGAACAAATTGAAAAAAACACATCTGGGTGAAGAGAGCACTCTTCCGGATGTAAAGCTTGACGACTGAGATAATCCGCTTCCCAATTGTCTATACCTGGGATATGGACCGCAGAAATTAGACAGGAGCTGGATTCTGCCCAAAAAAGTATACAATATACTTCTATCATAACCTGAGGACTATGAGTCCCAGCCTGATGATTGACATACGCCACAGTTGTGACATTGTCTGTCTGAAAACCAATAAACGTCTCTCTCTTCAATAGAAGCCAAAACTGAAGAGCTCTGAGAATCGCACAGAGTTCCAAAATATTGGTTGGTAATCTCGCCTCTTGAGATTTCCAAACCCCTTGTGCTGTCAGAGATCCCCAGACAGCTTCCCAACCTAAAAGACTCGCATCTGAAGTGATCACGGTCCAGGTTGGATGAACCAAAGAGACCCATAGAACTATACAATGGTGATCTAACCACCAAGACAGCGATAGTTGAATATTGGGATTCAAGGATATTTAATGTGATATCCTAGAATGATCCCTGCACCATTAATTCAGTATTAAAAACTGGAGAGGTCTCATATGAAAAACGAGCAAAGGGAATCGAGTCCGATGTTGCAGTCATGAGACCTTAAACTTCCATGCATATAGCTACTGAAGGAAATATTAGAGACTGAAGGTTCCAACAAACTGAATGCCAATATAAATTGTCTCTATCTGGAAACCTAAAAAAAGGTGACCCTTGTCTGAGGAATCAAGGAACTTTTTGGTAAAAAGAACCTCCAACCATATCTTTGAAGAAACAACAGAAGTTGAATCATATGAGATTCTGCAGAACGAAAAGACTGAGCAAGTACCAAGATATCATCCAAATAAGGATACATCGAGAACCTTTGAAAAGATTCCTAGAGCTGTCGCCAGGCCAGAAAGGAAGAGCAACAAATTGGTAATGCTTGTCCAAAAAAAGAGAATTTCAGAAAATGAAAATAATCTGAATGAAACAGAATATGATATATATATATATATATATATATATATATATATATATATATATATATATATATATGCATCCTGTAAGTCTATTGTGGGCAAATAATGCCCTTGCTGAACAAAAGGCAAAATAGACCTTAAAATCACCATTCTAAAAGATGGTACTCTTACATGGCAATTCAAAAGATTTTCTTTCTTTGAGACAATGAATAGTTCTGAATAAAACCCCAGACCCCGTTCCTGAAACGGAACTGGTATGAATACCCCAGATAACTCCAGGTCTGAAACACACTTCAGGAAAGTCTGAGCCTTTACTGGGATTGCTGGAATATGTGAGAGAGAAAAAGACTTCTCACAGGCGGTCTTACTCTGAATGCTATTCTGTACCCAATCTTAAGAGTTTGGACCAAAAAAACTTTAGAAAAATCTTAACCTGCCCCCTACCAGCTAAGCTGGAATAAGTGCCGCACCTTCATACGAATTTGGGGGCTGGCTTTGATCTCTTAAATGGCTTGAATTCATTCCATTTTGAAGAAAGCTTCCAATTAGAAACATATTACTTGGGGAAGAATTAGGTTTCTGTTCCTTATTAAGAACAAAAAAGGAAATAAAGCTTAAGATTTACCCTTAAAACTTAATCTTGAGGCAAAAAAACTCCCTTCCCCACAGTAACAGTTGAAAGTATTGAAACCAACTGTGAACCAAATAATGTATTACCTTGGAAGGAAAGAAAATAGAAATCTGGATTTAGAAATCAAATCAGAATTCCAAGATTTAGGCCACAAAGTTCCTCTAGCTAAAATAGCTAAAGACATAGATTTAGGTGAAAAATTTTTTTTTTATTTATTGAAGTCTCCCAACTCCACCAGCAAAATCACAACAATGTATACATCACATCTCATATCAATACAGAATAGTAGCGCATGTAATACAATGTGTAAAGTAGTTATAAAGGATATCTAATTCGCATACAAGAATAACATAGTTTTAAACTTTTTATCTCCTTAAGGTAGAGTAAGGTATGGCCTCTTATATTGCAGATAGGACTCATTACTCCCGAAAAGAGAGAAGGAGTAATAAGAATACCTATCTTAGAGAAGAAGGAAAGAAGGAGAGGGACATAAGAGGAAAAGTAAAGAATGAAGTAAAGATTGAAGTGAAGATTGAGTGCTCGTAGAACTTTCCATTAATTAATTCCAACCTCCTATTAGGCCCTTGTTTCAACGGCTCTTCTTGTTTGCATCCGAACAGTGTCCTCCCAAACTATCCATTCCTCCCAAACTTTTAGGAACTCCTGTCTTTTGTCTAATAGGGACGATGCTATGTTCTCCATTTGATAATAATATCTAATTTTGTTTAGGATAACATCGTAGTGGGGGACTGATGTTTTCCAATGTTTAGCCATCACTGTCCTAGTTGCGGTACATATTATACCTACTAGTTTTAATGATTGTCTGTGTAATCCCTCAATAGGGAAGTGTAGTAGGGCCTGTTCCATACTTAGCTTAATTCGTCTATTAAAGATATTGCTTAGGAGTTCAGAGGTGGCGTCCCAAACTTTTTTGCTTTCGGGACAATCCCACCACATATGATTGTATGTACCCTCTATCTGGCAACCTCGGTAGCATTGAGATGATCCAGCCATGTTAGATTCCAGCTGATAGTATTTAAATCTACTGGGGTAGTTATACCATCTATATACAACTTTAATATAATTTTCCTTTAGGTTTGCGCTAACAGAACACGCTAGGCCTTTCTGGATCGTGGTTGCCCATTCTGTTGAGTCTCTAACAAGGTTAACCTCATCTTCCCATTTTTTAATAAAGTATAACTTCTCAGGGTGTCTGCCAACAGACAACAACCTATAAAGACTAGAGATTGTACCCCTGATTCGGGAATCGGATTGACAAAATTTCTCATAAAGTGTGGGAGTGTTCGATGTTCTTAGCCTGCGGATCTTATCTATCCTATTTTTGAGTTGGAAATAGTGGAACCAGGAATGCGGTGTGGAAGGTTGGAGGTCGTGATATTGCTGGAACGAGATAATCTCAGAATTTTGTAGTGCATCAGCAATTCTATACAAACTTTTGTTGGCCCATATTGTGTTAGTGTGGGTATTATGGTGGTCCGAGAATATGGACAGCGGTGTAAGAGGGGAGCCCTCCGGAATCAAATTATATCTTTTTTGTAGCCTATCCCATAGTCTCAGGGTGTGTCCTAGTGATGTACAATTTGTCCAGGAGTCTGGTCTATCTTTTTTAGGTGTCCAGAACATCTGATAGACTGGGTTAAGGTTTAATATATCTCCCTCTAGCTGAACCCAGGCTAGTTCACTATTAGAATTATGTAGGAGTGCAGTTTGAGCTAACCTAGCAGCATTGTAATACACTTGGAAATCAGGTACTCCCAGTCCCCCTTCAGTTTTAGGTTGCAAAAGGGTTCGCCTATTTATTCTCGCTTTCTTATTAGCCCAGATGAAATCAAAAACGTTTTTTTGGACGATTTTAAGATCTTTTGTGGGGATATCTACAGGTAGTGATCTAAATAGGTACAGCAATTTTGGAAGTATCACCATCTTACTGACTACCATTTTACCATAGAACGAAATTTTATATGTGCTCCAGGACTTCATTTCTTTATGGAGGTGTTTGTATAGCGGAGGATAATTTAGTTTATATAACTCTTTTAGGTTGGAAGGGAGAAAAACTCCGAGATATTTGATCGCCCTAGTAGCCCACTTAAAATCAAAATTAATTTCCAGCAGTTTTTTGGTATGACTGGGGAGATGAACCTCAATGGCTTCACACTTGTCATTATTAACCTAAAGACATAGATTTAACCTGAATTTTGATAATATCAAAAAAATTGCATCACAAATGAAATTATTAGCATGTTGAATCAAGTTAACAATGCTAAACAAATCATAATCCGATACTTGTTGCACTAAATTTTCCAACTAAAAAAGGTGAAACAGCTGCAACATCAGCCAAATAAATTGCAAGCCTAAGAAAAGGACCTGAAAATAAATTAATTTTCCTTAGATAAGATACAAGTTTCCCATCTGAAGGATCTTTAAAATAAATACTATTTTCCATAGGAATAGTAGTACGTTTAGCAAGAGTAGAGGTAGCCCCATTAACTTTGGGGATCTTTTCCCAAAACTCCAAACTGCTGGCAAAGGATACAAAAAAAGAAGTACCAGGCCTATTCCATTCCCTAGTATTAGGAACTGGAAAAAAACCTCTGAAGTAACCACAGGAGGTTAATAAACAGAATTTAAAGGATTGCTAGCCTTAAAAAGGACTAGACTCCTTAAAATCCAATAAAATCAACACTTTTTCAACAAAGAACGAATGTACTCCATTTAAAAATAAAAAAGTAGATTTGTTAGTGTCAATATCTGATGAAGGATATTTTGAATCAGATAAATCCTCATCAGAGAAGGATAATTCAGTATGTTGTTGGTCATTTGAAAATTCATCAACTAAAATGAGAAGTTTAAAAAAGACTTTACATTTTATTAGAAGGCAGGATGGCAGACAAAGCCTTCTGAAAAGAATCAGAAAAATATTCTTATAAATTCCCAGGTATATCTAGTACATTAGATGTTAAAAGAATAGCAACAGATAATGCATTAATACCGATGGACATTTTCTCTGCATGTAAAAGTTTATCATGATAACTTATTACAAACCATAGCTAAAGATAAAAATTCATAACATTAAAATAAATGAACTTAGCTTTGGTAGGACTGATATCAGTCAGCAGGAATCCAACAGTGTTTTCTGATACAGGAACAGTTTTGAGATATCTTGCAAATATAAGAGAAAAAAACAACATAAAAAGCAAAATATCAATTTCCTTTTATGACAGTTTCAGGAATGGGAAAGAAATGCAAAACAAAATAAGCCTCTGGAAACCAGAAGCAAAAATAAATAAAAACTTAATGTCAAAAAGTCTGGCGCCAAGTATGACGCCCACAACTGACAAAATATTTTGGCGCCAAAAACGTCTGCAACAAACACGAGCGTCATAGATGACGCAACTACATGAAAATTCTCGGCGCCATTAAGACGCCGGAAATTACGAAAATATGTCAACAAACGTAATTCTCGCGCCAAAAAAGTCTTGCGCCAAGAATGACGCAATTATTTATAGCATTTTGCGCACACGCGAGCCTAACAGCCCGCAATTTAGAAAAGAAAGTCAATTTGAAAATTTCAGGTAAGAATTTTTTTTTTTTTTTATGAAACTGACTGTCTGCAAAAAGGAAATACCGTATACTGATAAACCTGAATCATGGCAAATATAAGTACAAACATTATATTTAGAACTTTACATATAAAGTGCCAAACCATAGCTGAGAGTGTCTTAATAAAGGAAAGCATACTTACCAAAAGACACTCATCTACATAAAGTAGATAGCCAAACCAGTACTGAAACGAGAATCAGCAGAGGTAATGGTATATAAGAGTATATCGTGGATCTGAAAAGGGAGGTAGGAGATGAATCTCTACGACCGATAACAGAGAACCTATGAAATAGATCCCCGTTAGGATGACCATTGCATTCAATAGGTAATACTCCCTTCACATCCCTCTGCCATTCACTGCACTCTGAGAGGAACCGGGCTTCAGCATGCTGAGAAGAGCATATCAACGTAGAAATCTAACACAAACTTACTTCAACACCTCCATAGGAGGCAAAGTTTGTAAAACTGAATTGTGGGTTTGGTGAGGGGTGTATTTATAGGCATTTTGAGGTTTGGGAAACTTTGCCCCTACTGGTAGGAATGTATATCCCATATGTCACTAGCTCATGGACTCTTGCCAATTACATGAAAGATCTGGTGGCAAAACTTAAAAAAAAAGAATGAAAACAGAAATATTAAAGAGTAATAACAAGAAATGTAGTACAGACACAGGAAGGGAGAAAAAAATGGGGGGGTAAGTAAAATACTCTTAAACAACCTAGTAATTTCCTAATGAACCTCAAAGTTCAAAGAAACTGTCTTAAAGTAAATGGAGTTTCATAAAAGAAAAGAATTTGCAAGGCACATAATCTCCCCGTAAATATAGAAGGCCCAGAAAATTGCCCAAATAGATGAGTATAGGAGATTATCATACACAGGGGGATGAAAGTAAATATCAGATTTTAGAAGTGTATACTGAAGATCTTGTTAAATACCCAGAGTTGGTAAGGACAATTGCACAAGTCATCAAGTCTATGTTGGGGCATGGGAGCTCCTTTGTCTGTCTTCTCTAGAAGTCCTGAGTTCTTTGACAGAATGAGGATATTGTTAATAATTAGATAAATCATGTAGGAAAAGAAGAGACACTAAAGGTTTCTTGGGACCAAAAGGTGGGTATGTTAACTCCGGCATCATGCCTTGCCAAATGAATTGTAAAAAAAAAAAAGGTTTCGGGATGGAGCCATAGATAAATTATGCAAACCATTCACCAACCTAAAGGATATCAGGTTATTTTAATTAATTAATTACTGTACAAACATTTGCCGTTTTTTCTGCTGTCCAGGAAGGTGTAGCATAGAAGCTCTTGGTAAGATGAAGAGCCCATTTTTCCTTAACTTCAGGAGCTCTGCAGCAGTAGCTTGCATGCATGGAGTGAAATCAATGGAAAGGTTTGAGCAGTTGAGTCTGGAATTGGATAAAGTCTATTTGAAACCTTTAGACTGTCTGAAGTACCCAGTGGTCTAAGATCATCTGGGTCAGACATGAAAGTCTGCCAGGCTTTGAGAAGAAACAACCTGGGGAGAAGAAAGGACACTACCCATTATCTAAATGTGGTTGAGCTTTGAAAGATGATCATTTCTGGCTTTCACCTGTATATAGTTAGGGTACTGTCTTGAGGGGTCCTGATAGGCTGAGCAACTAGAAAGATGACCACATACTTTGCAGCATGGTTTCTCTCAGTAGAGCTATGTTGGCATTATCTAGAAAGAAGATAGCCCTCAGCATTAATTCCCAAACAGAGCAGAAAGGAAGAGGCAATAATACCTTGTACCGAGTGAAAGATCTGGGTCCTAGTATTTTTGCTCACTTTTGCAAGAAAAATTACTATCATGGAACAAAATTCCAGGGTTGCCATCTCTTTGCCTGGCAAGATCACTCTACTGGAGTTTATTCCTAGAACGGTTATGAAGGGGCTTGCAATTCCACCTGTTCAAATATTTACATGAGCTCATTCAGAGGACCAGAGGTGGCAGATATTGTCTGTATCAGAGAGATAAAGAATTACTTTACTCTGGGTCATACATGTATAAAACATAGATACACTCTAAAGGTGTATCTGTGCAATGGTCAGATACACTTAATCTTGGGAAAGGTCTGCAGACATTGCATTTTGCAGCTTTGTGGGTAAGGTCCCAGTGCTAATGGGAATTAACCCTATACATGGAGGACATTTTGTACTTCCTAATTATTTCAATGGCAGTAAAGATGTTTTTTTTTTAAATACGGTGGTCCACATAAGGCTACAGGTTTCTACGGTGGTCTGCATAAGGCTACAGGTTCTAACAGTGGTCTGCAGAAGGCTACAGGTTCTTACGGTGGTCCGCATAAGGCTACAGGTTCTTACAGTGGTCTGCATAAGACTACAGGTTCTTACGGTGGTTCGCATAAGGCTACAGGTTCTTAGAAAGTGTATTTTTAAGGTCTGCTATCCAGAATCAGATGGAGAGGGACATACTCCTTTGTAGTATTAATATAAGGGGCTAAAAGTTACCGAAAGGACCGTATACATTTGTCATCTCTCCCATAGCTAAAAAACTAAATTTATGCTTACCTGATAAATGTATTTATTTCTTGACACGGTGAGTCCACAGATCTTCATCAATTACTGTTGGGAATATCACTCCTGGCCAGCAGGAGGAGGCAAAGAGCACCACAGCAAAGCTATTAAATATCACTCCCCTACCCACAGTCCCCCAGTCATTTGACCAAAAGGAAAGGAGAGAAAGGAAGTAACACAAGGTGCAGAGGTGCCTGAGGTTTATATAAAAAGAAACTGTCTGAATACAGGCCGGGCCGTGGACTCACCGTGTCAAGAAAGAAATACATTTATCAGGTAAGCATACATTTTCTTTTCTTTCTAATGACACGGTGAGTCCACGGATCATCATCAATTACTGTTGGGAACCAATACCCAAGCCAGAGGACACAGATGATAAGGGAGGGACAAGACAGGAACCTAAACAGAAGGCACCACTGCTTGAAGAACCTTTCTCCCAAAAGAAGCCTCAGCCGAGGCAAAAGTATCGAATTTATAGAATTTGGAAAAAGTGTGCAAAGATGAACAAGTTACAGCCTTGCAAATCTGTTCCACAAAAGCTTCATTTTTGAAGGCCCAGGAAGAAGAAATTCCTTGTGGAATGAGCTGTGATTTTCTCAGGAGGTTGCTGTCTAGCAGTCTCAAATGCCAAGCGAATAACGCTCTTCAGCCAAAAGGAAAGTGAAGTAGCCGTAGCTTTCTGACCCTTGTGTTTCCCAGAAAAGCAAACAAACAATGCAGAAGACTGATGAAAGTCCTTAGTTGCCTGCAAATAAAATTTTAGCGCGCGCACAACATCCAGATTATGCAACAAGCGTTCTTTGTGAGAAGAAGGATTAGGACACAAAGAAGGTACAACGATTTCCTGATTAATATTCTTTGAGCAGGAAATCAAAGTGAAATATAAGATAAGGGGAATCACACTGTAAAGCAGAGAGTTCTATTATATTGGGTACTTGTAAAGCACAAACTAATCACCCATGAGGGTCTCAAGGCACTATGAGAGGGAGGGAGAGGGGGGCTAAGGGAAGATGATTCAGTCGAAGAGCCAGGTCTTGAGGTCCTTCCTGAAGTTTGTAAGGGAGGTGGATTGTCTGAGGTGCAGCGGGAGTTCCATGACCTTGCTGCCATATAGGAGAAGGATTTTCCTCCAGCTGTTTTTTTCTTGATGCGGGGGATGACTGCGAGTGCTTGGTTGGCAGAGCGGAGTTGTCTAGAGGGGGTGTAGAAATTGACACAGTGGTTGATGTATTCAGGACCGATGTTGTGGAGGGCCTTGAATGCATGGGTTAGGAGCTTGAAGGTGATTCTCTTGTTGATGGGGAGCCAGTGTAGGTTCCTTAGGTGTTCGGTGATGTGGTTTTGGCGAGGGATGTCGAGGATGAGTCTGGCCGAGGTGTTCTGGATGCATTGGAGTCGTTTCTGGAGCTTAATGGTGGACCCGACGTAGAGTGTATTGCCGTAGTCCAGTCGACTACTGACGAGGGCGTGGGTGACAGATTTTCTAGTTTCGGTGGGGATCCACTTGAAGATTTTTCGCAGTAAGTGGAGCATGTGAAAACAAGTCGAAGAGACGGCGTTGACTTGGCGGTACATGGAAAGTGATGAGTCGAGGATGACGCCTAGATTTTGTGCATGGTGTGTTGGAGTTGGAGGGTGTCCGAGGGCTGTGGGCCACCAGGAGTCATCCCATGCAGATTTGGTAGGTCCGAGGAGGAGGATTTCGGTCTTGTCAGTGTTGCGTTTGAGACGGTTGTTGTTCATCCAGGTGGCGATAGCTGTAAGTCCGTCGTGGATGTTTTTCGTGGCGGGGTCTCGGATGAGTGAGATGATTAACTGGGTGTCGTCGGCATAGGAGACGATGTTGAGGTTGTGTTGTCAGACGATGGTGGTGAGGGGGGCCATGTAGATGTTGAAGAGGGTGCAGCTAAGAGAAGAGCCTTGGGGTACACCGCAGCTGATTGCTGTGGGATTGGAGGAGAAGGTTGGGAGTCTGACTTTCTGGGTTCTGCCACTGAGGAAGGAGGTGATCCATTCCAGGGCCTTATTGCGGATGCCAGCATCGTGTAGGCGCGTGAGGAGGTTGCTGTGGGCTACAGTGTCGAATGCTGCTGAGAGGTCTAGAAGAATGAGGGCGGCAGTCTCTCCTTGGTCGAGCAGGGCGCAGATGTCGGATTGGGAGGGGTCCAAGATGTGGTTGGTCTCGATGTGGTCAACAAGTTGTGCGTTGATAGCTTTCTCGATTACTTTGGCTGGAAAGGGGAGTAGAGAGATGGGGCGGTAGTTTTTAGGATCTATGGGGTCAGCTATGGGTTTCTTCAGCAGGGGTTTCAGCTCTGCATGCTTCCAGTCTTCTGGGAAGGTGCCAGTTTTGATGGAGCAGTTTATGGTGAGGCAGAGTTTGTGGCGAGGGTAAAACCCGCTTTGTTGAATATGTGGTGCGGGCATGGGTCTGAGGGTGCTCCGGAGTGGATAGATTTCATAATTCTGAGTGTGTCCTCCGTGGTGAGGAGGATCCAGGTAGTCCATAGACGGTGGGTCTGGGTGAGGTGGGGGTGGGTAGGTCGTGGTGAGTGGTGAGTTCTGGAGCTTGAGGCTGTCATAGATGCTGATGATCTTGCGGTGGAAGTAAGTAGCAATGTTGTCGCAGAGGTCCTGGGAGGGTGGGATGTCATTAGTATAACTGTTGGGTTTGGAGAATTCCTTGATGACTGTGAACAGCTCCTTGCTGTTGTGGGTTTTGGCATGGATTCTGTCTAGGATAGCGGTTTTCTTTGTGGTTTTGATGAGGTAGTGGTGGGTGGTGATGGCTTCTTTGTAGATGGATTTGTCCGAGGGGGACTTGCTGGATCTCCATGTTCTCTCTAATCATCTGCAGTGGCTTTAGGAGTCCTGGAGGGTGCGGGTGAAGCAGCTGGCCTTGTTGATGGGCTGGCGGCTGGACGGTTTCTTGAGGGGGGCGAGGGTATTTGCGTAGTCTGTGATCCAGCGATGTAGGTGGCAGGAGGAGGAGTTGGCGTCAGTGGAGGTCACTGGGGGGGACTTGATCAGGATGGAGTGCAGTTGTTCTTGGGTGATGTTGTTCCAGTTTCTGCGGGACGGGTGGTGATGCCGGAGGTGCGTGGTGGGTTTGTTGAAGGAGAAGTGTATACAGTGATGGTAAGTCCAGTGGAGTTCGGTTATGTGGTTGACTGATATGTGGTTACCTGCGGAGAAGATCGGGTTGAGGGTGTGTCTGGCTATGTGGGTTGGGGCATTTACAAGATGCTTCAGTCCAATGGTTCCAAGGTTTTCCAGGAGGTTGGTGGTGTTGTGGTCATTGGGGTTGTCTAGATGGAAGTTGAGGTCGCCGAGTAGGATGTAGTCCTTTGAGGCGAGGGCGTGGGGTGCAAGGTGGTCTCCAAGCAGAGGAAATAGCAACAAGAAATATTTTTTTTCCAAGATAACATCTTAATATCTAAAGAATGCATAGGCTCAAACGCCAGATCTTATGGTAAATCCTAAGAGTCACAGGCTTACAAGCCTGATTCAAGGTCTCAATGACCGACTCTGAAAATCCACGCTTAGATAAAACTAAGCGTTCAATCTCCAAGCAGTCAGCTTCAGAGAAATGAGATTTGGATGAAAGAAGGGACCCTGAAGTAGAAGGTCCTTCCTCAGAGGCAGTCTCCAAGGTGGAAAGGATGACATTTCCACTTGGTCTGCATACCAAATCCTGTGAGGCCACGCTGGGGCTATGAGAATTACAGACGCCCTCTCCTGCTTGATTCGAGCAATGACTCTTGAATGGAGAGAGAACGGAAGGAAACAGGTATGCTAAACTGAAGTTCCAAGGAACTGCCAGAGCATCGATCAGAAATGCCTGCGGATCTCTTGACCTCGAGCCGTATCTCGGAAGTTTGGCATTCTGATGAGAAGCCATGAGATCCAACTCCGGCTGCCCCCATTTGAGGGTCAAGCTGGAAAACACATCTGAATGAAGTTCCCACTCCCCGGGATGAAAAGTCTGTCTGCTCAGAAAATCCGCTTCCTAATTGTCCACTCATGGGATGTGGATCGCAGAAAGACAACAGTTTGGGTCTCCGCCCACTGAATAATTCGGACCACCTCTGTCATGGCCAAGGAACTCTGAGAACTCCGAACTCCGAGAAGATTGCTCTCAGCTCTAAGATGTTTATGGGCAGGACTGACTCCTCCTGGGTCCATAAGCCCTGAGCCTTCAATGAGTCCCATACTGCTCCCCAACCTAGAAGGCTGGCATCCATGGTCACAATCACCCAGGAGGGTCTGTGGAAGCAAGTACCCTGGGAGAGATGTTCCTGAGAAAGCCACCACGGAAGAGAGTCTATTGACACCTGATCTAGATCTACACGTGGAGACAGGTCCATATAGTCCCCGTTCCATTGTCTGAGCATGCATAACTGCAGAGGTCTGAGATGGAACCGAGCAAATGGAATGATGTCCATGGAAGCCACCATCAGACCGATTACCTCCATACATTGAGCCACTGATAGCCGTGGAGAGGACTGAAGGGTAAGACAAGAGTCGAAAATCTTTCTTTTTCTGACCTCCGTCAAAAAAATCTTCATTAACAGGAAGTCTATAATGGTCCCCAAAAATACGACCCTTGTAGCTGGACCAGAGAACTTTTTTCCAGATTCACTTTCCATCCGTGGGATCGAAGAAAAGACAACAAGATCTCTGTATCAGATTATGCTTGTTGAAAAGATGGCACCTGAACCAGAATGTTGTCCAGATAAGGTGCCACTGCAATGCCCCGAGATCGAAGCAAAGCTAAAAGAGCCCCCAAAACCTTTGAAAAATTTCTGGGAGCTGTGGCAAGGCCGAATGGAAGGGCCACAAACTGGAAATGATTGTCCAAAAAGGCGAATCTCAGAAACTTGTGATGGTCCCTCTGAATGGGAACATGAAGGTATGCATCCTTTAGGTCTATGGTTGTCATGAACTGACCCTCTTGTACCAAGAGAAGAATGGAGTGTATAGTCTCCATCTTGAAGGATGGCACTCTGAGAAACTTGTTTAATTGATTAATTGAAAAAGCCCCAAGCGTGGGGTGAAACGCGTTGAACTGAGCTACTGCACATTAACTTGTGTACCTTCTAAAGCCACACGTCTTTTTGACTGGACATTTCTTTCCACTTTGCATGTATCAGTGCATACAAAAAGGAACAAACAATTTCACTTTCTACAAACTCATAGTGAACTGAGTTACTGCATATCAACTTGTGCACATTTTTAAAGCTACATGTCCTTTTTGCTTAGTCTGAAAAGACTGGATATTCTTTCCACTTTGCACATATCAGTGCACCGAAAAGGGAACCAGTAATATCGCCTTCTGCAAGGTCATAGTATCTATTACAACCTTCAGCAGAGGACTACACACTACGGTGTAAATACACCATACTGGCTAGATCATTCCCATGACCTGTACGGAGTAACAGAATATCAGTGACATCAGTAGCAGACGTCAGCAGCGAACCCGTAAGTGAATACAGAGGACCTAGGAGTGGAACGGAGCACCTTCTATGACAAAAGTATTACAGATAGGAACAAGAAAAAACTTCAACTACAGTGAACCCAGCTACACCGATACCAGCTTTCCATCGAAGCGGCTCTCACTAACTGAGCCCCAATGGACCCACGTTTTATTTAAAAACCGCCAGGGCTATTCATGCCCCATCAAATGAGAGCGGATCCATTATTTTATTAAACCCTCACTCTAGACGTAAAGTGAAAGGTCTTCTCAGGTACTTTCAATTATACTATTTATCTGTAAAATGGACCTTGATTCATTGTAATCCTTATACCTTATAGCGATCATTCACATGTTATTAAGCCAATTGTCTTTTTAACTATAGCATATATATAACAGATAATTGCTATTGTTTTTAGCCTAATCTCGACGTCCAGATTCTTCATATTTTATCTATATTTTTATCAATATTTTATCTGTATTAATACACATTACTATTTTTTTAATTTATCCCATTGCGTTTTGACGTCTGTTAATCTTATAACAATATACAAGCCTCATGTTTGTTAACATCATTGACTATTAGCATAGTCATACCTATTAGCATATTCATACAAGTAACCTAAGGTATTCCACTGGACACTACTGTAATCTGCTTTCGACGAGCTAGTCCCTAGTGTTTCATCAAATTAGTTTTTTACACTGAATCATTATATAATCTGCACACATAATAGCAGATTTAAATGCTAAATATCTAAGATTTTTTTCCCATCTCTGACTTAAGTCCTCCTTATAGACTCCCCCTAGCTCTCCAGCACCAGTACTTTTCCTCCTTGTAAACATTTTAGATCTAGGATTGGTCGAAAAGTTCCCTCCTTTCTGGGAACTATGAACAGATTTGAGTAAAAAATCCCAGACCCCTTTCCTGAAAAGGAACTGGAACTATTACCCCCAGGGCGGCAAGGTCCTTGAAACAATGTAAGAACGTCTCTCTTTTTATCTAGTCTACAGATAATCTGGAGAGGAGAAAATGCCTCTGGGAGGAAAAGATTTACCCTTGTAAGGAATAGCCATGAGCTTAGATTTAGATGAAACATCCGCAGACCAGGATTTCAACTACAAGGCCCTGCGGGCTAGGACCGCAAAACCAGACATTTTGGTTTAATAACCTGTAAGGAAGCATCTGTAATGAAGGAATTGGCTAACTTGAGAGCCTTAATCCTGTCCTGGATCTCATCAAGAAGGGTAACCGTCTGAAGAGATTCAGACAACGCATCAAACCAGTAAGCTGCAGAGCTGGTAACAGTGGCGATACACACCGCAGGTTGCCATTGTAGACCCAGGTGGACATACATCTCATTTAGTAAAGCCTCCAATTTTTTATCCATTGGATCTTTAAAAGAACAACTATCCTCTATGGGAATAGTAGTCCTCTTGGCCAAAGTGGAGATCGCTCCTTCTGCTTTAGGAACCGTCTGCCATGACTCCTTAATAGAATCCGCTATAGGAAACATCTTCTTAAAAATAGGAGATGCATAAAAGGGAATACCAGGTCTTTCCCTTCCTTGAGCAATAATCTCCGCAGCACAGTAATGAACCGGAAAAACCTCCACCGCGGAGGGAACATCAAAGTATTTGTTCAATTTACTAGACTTTTTAGGATTGACTACGATAGTTGTGTCAGAGTCGTCTAAAGTAGCCAAAACCTCCTTAAGTAATAAGCGAAGGTGTTCTAGCTTAAATCTGAAGGATACCACTTCAGCATCAGAAGAAGGAATTACACTGTCTGAGTCTGAGATTTCCCCCTCAGATGCTACCGACATGTCTTCTTCCTCAGGCTTATGGGAAGGGACACTCTGGATAGCCAGAACTTTATCAGAAACCTTACTAACTTTTTCCTTAAATTTCCTTTTACGCCTTCCCTGCAACATGGGGAAAGCTGACAAGGCCTCAGATACCACAAGGGATACCTGGGAAGCAATGTCTTGTAAAGAAAATCCTACAGGATTGCAAGAGGAAACACAGGGAACTGTATGTCGAGACTGAAAAAGTTGGGACGCTTGAGGAAAAAGCTGCAGCATATCTGCAACAGGAGACACCTGAACAGCATTTGCCTGTGATAATGGTGGCTCATTGTCAAATATTTTATCTCTATAACTTAAAGTTCTCTTAATGCATGAGGAACAAAAAGGAACTGGGGTTTCCACCTGAGCATCAAAACATAACTGACAAGCAGCAACTTCACCTGGGATAATGGTTTGAAAAGCCTCTTGATCCATCTTATGTAATAAATAAGGATAAAGTGAAAAAATTATTTATTTGAAAATAAAAAATAAATGTGTACTGTGTCTTTAAATAGAAATGTGTGTTAGCACAGGAAACCAAATAGATCTCAGGCTACCTATACACCTCAGTAGCTTTACTGAGGTGCCTACCTGTCCTGCAGCTCATTTTCAAATACAGAGCCCTAACTGCCGAAAAAACGGCTTACAACAGTAATCTCCATGACCAAATGTTAAAGTATAAAAACTACTATAACACACTGAGCCACCATAAATCACCTCACAAGTCTCAATGCCCAAACTGCCTAAAAGAATACCCAAACATGAAGGTTTAATAAATTCCCATATTAACCCCTTAACGACTGAGGACGTGCAGGGTACGTCCTCAGAAAAAAGGCAGTTAATGCCTGAGAACGTACCCTGCACATCCTCAGTGTGGAAAGCAGCTGGAAGCGATCCTGCTCGCTTCCAGCTGCTTTCCGGTTATTGCAGTGATGCCTCGATATGGAGGCATCCTGCAATAACCTTTTTAAGTAATCCGGTGCAGAGAGAGCCACTCTGTGGCCCTCTCTGCACCGGAGATCGGTTGCTCCCTGTGTTGGTGGGTGGGAGCCGGACCGGGAGGCGGGTGGCGGCCATCGATGGCCCTGTGGATGTGAAGGGGGGCGGGATCGTGGGCGGGGGTGGCTGGGGGCGCGCACGGGCACGCGCGCGTGCACGGGAGGGTGGGGGCGGGCGCGTGCACGGGGAGGGAGCGGGTGGGAACCGCTACACTGCAGAAAATGTGCAAATAAAAAAGATAAAAAAAATTGAAAATTAAAATAATCAGCAAGGTGGTGGGGGTTTGTCTGTGGGGGGTGGGGAAGCTACACTACAGAAAAAAAAAACAAAGAAAAAAAAAGCACTTTTTATTGTAAACTGGGTACTGGCAGACAGCTGCCAGTACCCAAGATGGCCCCCAATAAGGCAGAGGGGAGGGTTAGAGAGCGGTTTTGGGGGGGATCAGGGAGGTTGGGGGCTAAGGGGGGGATCCTACACAGTAGCATATGTAAATATGCTAAAAAAACATTTCATTTTTTTTTTTAAAACCCTTTTATTTTAGTACTGGCAGACTTTCTGCCAGTACTTAAGATGGCGGGGACAATTGTGGGGTGGGGGAGGGAAGGGAGCTGTTTGGGAGGGATCAGGGGGTGGGATCTGTCAGATGGGAGGCTGATCTCTACACTAAAGCTAAAATTAACCCTGCAAGCTCACTACAAACTCCCTAATTAACCCTTTCACTGCTAGCCATAATACACGTGTGAGGCGCAACAGGATTTAGTGGCCTTCTAATTACCAGAAAGCAATGCCAAAGTCATATATGTCTGCTATTTCTGAACAAAGGGGATCCCAGACAAGCATTTACAACCATTTGTGCCATAATTGCACAAGCTGTTTGTAAATGATTTCAGTGAGAAACCTAAAATTGTGAAAAATTTTACATTTTTTTTAATTTGATCGCATTTGGCGGTGAAATGGTGGCATGAAATATACCAAAATGTGCCTAGATCAATACTTGGGGTTGTCTACTACACTACACTAAAGCTAAAATTAACCCTACAAGCTCCCTAAAAGCTCCCTAATTAACCCCTTAACTGCTGGGCATGATACACTTGTGGTGCGCAGTGGCATTTAGCGGCCTTCTAATTACCAAAAAGCAACGCCAAAGCCATATATGTGTGCTATTTCTGAACAAAGGGGATCCCAGAGAAGAATTTACAACCATTTATGCCATAATTGCACAAGTTGTTTGTAAATAATTTCAGTGAGAAACCTAAAGTTTGTGAAAAAATTTGTGAAAAAGTGAACAATTTTTTGTATTTGATCGCATTTGGCGGTGAAATGGTGGTATGAAATATTCCAAAATTGGCCTAGATCAATACTTTGGGATGTCTACTAAAAAAATATATATAAATGTCAAGGGATATTCAGGTATTCCTGAAAGATATCAGTGTTCTAATGTAACTAGCGCTAATTTTGGAAAAAAATGGTTTGGAAATAGCAAAGTGCTACTTGTATTTATGGCCCTATAACTTGCAAAAAAAGCAAAGAACATGTAAACATTGGGTATTTCTAAACTCAGGACAAAATTTAGAAACTAGTTAGCATGGGTGTTTTTTGGTGGTTTTAGATATGTAACAGATTTTGGGGGTCAAAGTTAGAAAAAGTGTGTTTTTTTCCATTTTTCCTCATATTTTATCATTTTTTTTATAGTAAATTATAAGATATGATGAAAATAATGGTATCTTTAGAAAGTCCATTTAATGGCGAGAAAAACGGTATATAATATGTGTGGGTACAGTAAATGAGTAAGAAGAAAATTACAGCTAAACACAAACACCGCAAAAATGTAAAAATAGCCTTGGTCCCAAACGGACAGAAAATGGAAAAGTGCTCTGGTCACTAAGGGGTTAAATAAGACAGCTTTGAGCTGTAACAAGTGCCAGCAATCTCCTTGCAAAAGAAAATTAAAATGGCACTTACCTGAGAGTGCTGTCTGGCAGGAGGACAGCTCACCTGGTTTGAGAGGGTGCAGCACCTCACATGGACCTGTGAAGAGAGAAAAACTTAGTAAACCTACTCAGGTTTTCTAGTTAGGGCAGCAGTGAGGATTTTCCCTTACAAGTTCTCAAGTGCTCAAAAGCCACCACTGCCCTACTGAAGAGACTGATATGGACTAGGCTAGACCCCAGAAAAGAACAGAGTAAGCTTACTCTGCTAAAAAAATAAATAAAATCTTGATTGAAGAAAACTTCTCATTAGACACCTAAACTTCACCTCCTCCTTGCACTACAGGCAAAGAGAATGACTGGGGGATTGTGGGTAGGGGAGTGATATTTAACAGCTTTGCTGTGGTGCTCTTTGCCTCCTCCTGCTGGCCAGGAGTGATCATTCCCAACTGTAATTGATGATGATCCATGGACTCACCGTGTCATTAGAAAGAAACATAGCTCTAGCCATAAATAAGGCAACAAGCTTGGAGTTGTGGGTTCTCCCCAGTTTTAGGGCTAGTGCGAGGGTTGTTCAACTCTGGAACAATATCTAATAATTTAGTAAAGGGAATAATAAAAGGCAGGTTAATGGGAAATATATAGCTCTTAGAGTTTTACAGTGATATAAACAAATAAATATATATATTTTTTTGCCCTTAAGATGTGATTTTATATAAAAATGAGACATCACCTGCACTATCAGAAGAGAATAAAGTAAAAAGTGGAATGAGTTGGCTTTGCCCTTTTTTCTTACTGGTTATTTATTATTCTACTAGTACTAAAGCCCGTGTACACGGGCCATTTTTTGCAGTACAGCGGTCCCACCCCTTGCTCTCTCCCCCCTCTCTTTTGCTCTCTCTTCCCCCCTCTCTTTTGCTTTCTCTCCCCCCTCTCTTTTGCTTTTTCTCCCCCCTCTCTTTTGCTTTCTCTCCCCCCTCTCCTTTGCTCTCTCTCTCCCCTCTTTTACTCTCTCTCTCCCCTCTTTGGCTCTCTCCCTCCTTTCTTTTGCTCTCTCTCCCCCCTCTTTTGTTCTCCCCCCCTCTTTGGCTCTCCCCCCCTCTTTGGCTCTCCCCCCCCTCTTTGGCTCTCCTCCCCCCTCTTTGGCTCTCCCCCCCTCTTTGGCTCTCCCCCCCCACTCTTTGGCTCTCTCCCCTCTTTGGCTCACTCCCCTCTTTTGCTCTTTCTCCTCTTTGGCTCTCTCTCTCCCCCCTCTTTGGCTCCCCCCCCCCCTTTGGCTCTCCCCCCCCCCTTTGGCTCTCTCCCCCCCTTTGGCTCCCCCCCCCTTTGGCTCTCCCCCCCCTTTGGCTCTCCCCCCCCCTCTTTGGCTCTCTCTCCCCCTCTTTTGCTCTCTCTCCTCTTTGGCTCTCTTTCCTCTTTGGCTCTCTCTCTCCCCCCTCTTTGGCTCTCCCCTCCCCTTTGTCCCCCCCCTCTTTGGCTCTCCCCCCCTCTTTTGCTCTCTCTCTCCCCTCTTTGGCTCTCTCCCCCCTCTTTTGTTCTCTCCCTCCTCTTTGGCTCTCTCCCCCCCCCTCTTTGGCTCTCCCTCCGCCTCTTTGGTCTGCCCCCCCCCCCCCTCTTTGGCTCTGCCTCCCCCCCCTCTTTGGCTCTGCCCCCCCTCTTTGGCTCTCTCTCCCCCTTCTTTGGCTCTCCCCCCTCTTTTGCTCTCTTCTTTGGCTCTCTTTCCTCTTTGGCTCACTCTCTCCCCCCTCTTTGGCTCTCCCCCCCTTTAGCTCTCTCCCCCCCTTTGGCTCTCTCCCCCCCTCTTTGGCTCTCTCCCCCCCCCCTCTTTGGCTCCCCCCCCCCCCCTCTTTGGCTCTCTCTCCCCCCTCTTTGGCTCTTTCTCCTTTTTTGCTCTTTTTCCTCTTTGGCTCTCCCCCCCTTCTCTTTGGCTCCCCCCTTTGGCTCTCTCCCCCCCCCTTCTCTTTGGCTCCCCCCCCCTTCTCTTTGGCTCTCCCCCCCTTCTCTTTGGCTCTCCCCCCCTTCTCTTTGGCTCTCCCCCCCCTTCTCTTTGGCTCTCCCCCCCTTCTCTTTGGCTCTCTCTCCCCCCTTCTCTTTGGCTCTCTTTCCCCCTTCTCTTTGGCTCTCTCTCCCCCCTCTTTGGCTCTCTCTCCCCCCTCTTTGGCTCTCTCTCCTTTTTTGCTCTTTTTCCTCTTTGGCTCCCCCCCCCCCCCTTCTCTTTGGCTCCCCCCTTTGGCTCTCTCCCCCCCCCTTCTCTTTGGCTCCCCCCCCTTCTCTTTAGCTCTCCCCCCCCTTCTCTTTGGCTCTCTCTCCCCCCTTCTCTTTGGCTCTCTCTCCCCCCTTCTCTTTGGCTCTCTCTCCCCCCTTTGGCTCTCTCTCACCCCTTTGGCTCTCTCTCACCCCCTCTTTGGCACTTCTCCCCCCCTCTCCTGATCCCTCTCTGGCTCTGTCTTGAAGTCTTCACATCGCGGGACCCCGCCCGGCCACGCCCCCATCGCAACGCTCCCGTCGGCCACAAACAGCTGTGAGGTCTGGGGAGCGCGTGGCCGCTTCTCACGCAGCACACCTCACAGCTGTTGAGTAGCTCGCGCTCCATATCTCTTGCCACAGGCTGTTTCAATCAGCTTACCTTGCGCTCCCCAGACCTCACAGCTGTTTGTGTACCTCGCGCTCCCTATCTCAAGGCCAAGTGTTTGTCTCTACTGCGCATGACGGCTTCAGACAAACACTTGACCTTTTATAATATAGGATAACAGATTTTTCTTTTCAGTACTGCTAGGGAGAATTTGTATTAAAGTAATGAATACAAAATAAAAGCCTCCTGTCTTTTTAAAAAATTAAAATCTATTCATTTCCATGTTTGTATGGACACGTTTGGAATCTAAAAATAAAACTGAAAACCTTGAAACATCACCAATTTGAAAATATTTGCAACAAAGTTTCTTCATTGTAGAACTACATAATCTAGAACTAAAATTATGTAGAAATGGAGATTGGAACTATTCAAAACCAAACATATTATCAAATCTGCTTGAAATCTGTATAACTACTTTTCAAAACCAAGCAAAGATACAAGGATTATTATTGTTTCCATGCAAATATATTCACTACACATGAAAATCAGAACGTATATTTGCTTGCATTTCTTCTTAAAAAAAACAAGCAAATAATAGGATGCCTTGGAGCTTGTTGATGCAAATTGTAAGCAAATAAAAGCTTAAAAATATTGACTGCATCTTTTTTAAACTAACTGAATAAAGCAATACGGAGTTGTTCAATAACATATTACCAATAATTATTTATAACTCTCCTATTAAACTGTTTTAAAGTGTAGCACTTTATAATATAACTACTTTTTATAGTTAAATAAAATAAAACATTTCAATATACACTAAGGGCTAGATTACAAGTGGAGCGCTAATTTATTGTGCGCCCACAAACAAGCAAATTCACCTGTTTACAGGCGCGATAAATAACCAGCCATTACAAGTGGCTGGTTATTGCTACAGCGAGCCCGCTATAAATATATATTTATATGCCTATATATCTAAATATTTATGTGTTAATATGTGTATATACACATATTAACACATAAATATATATGTATATATCATATACATGTATATTACAATCTGCTGCGCAACTTATCCCCTTTGCTGCGCTATTTATCATGTTGTTTCTGACGGCATAAGAACGAGGCTCCCATTGGAGCTAATGGAAGAGAGGTCACGTTTGCATTGCACCTCTCTTGTAATACTAGCGCACATTTGCTTGCACTAGTATTACTAAGTTAAGTGCAACTATCGCTAGCCCGAAATATTTATTTTACCTGCTCTTGTTGTAACATTCTCTTGGCTAGATTATAAGTGTTGTGCTAAAGTTAGAAGGGTGTTATTAATCCTTAACATTCCAATGCTCTTCACATAGAAGAAAATGTTCTTTGTATTTTTAAATATACATATATATATATATATATATATATACAGGTGGCCCTCGTTTTACAACGGTTCAATTTACACCGTTTCAAAATAACAACCTTTTTTTCCAGTCATGTGACTGCTATTGAAAAGCATTGAGAAGTAGTGCATTTATTAAAATAGCCAGTAGGTGGAGCTGTCCGCTTGTGTTGCAGCAAAGCCAAGCAAGCTGAAATTAATCAGTTTAACCAGACCTGAGCTATCGAGCAGATTTCAAAGGAACAAGATCTTCCTGTCTATAAATCAGTCCAGATTGGAATGCATAGAAAGAACTGTTTGCAGAAAAATGCAAGTTAAGTCTGTGTTGTGTGATTATTTTATTAGGTTTATAATGTTGTTTAGCAAATGTTTTTGTTCATTTAACTTAGTGTAATTATATATTCTGTGTTGTGTGATTATTTTATTAGGTTTATAATGCTGTTTAGCATTTAAAGTCTTCATTTCAAAGCTTTAAAAACATAATTTATGCTTACCTGATAAATTTATTTCTCTTGTAGTGTGTTCAGTCCACGGGTCATCCATTACTTATGGGATATATTCTCCTTCCCAACAGGAAGTTGCAAGAGGATCACCCAAGCAGAGTTGCTATATAGCTCCTCCCCTCACATGTCATATCCAGTCATTCGACCGAAACAAGACGAGAAAGGAGAAACTATAGGGTGCAGTGGTGACTGGAGTTATAATTTAAAATTTAGAACCTGCCTCAAAAAGACAGGGCGGGCCGTGGACTGAACACACTACAAGAGAAATAAATTTATCAGGTAAGCATAAATTATGTTTTCTCTTGTTAAGTGTGTTCAGTCCACGGGTCATCCATTACTTATGGGATACCAATACCAAAGCTAAAGTACACGGATGATGGGAGGGACAAGGCAGGAACATTAAACAGAAGGAACCACTGCCTGTAGAACCTTTCTCCCAAAAACAGCCTCCGAAGAAGCAAAAGTGTCAAATTTGTAAAATTTGGAAAAAGTATGAAGAGAAGACCAAGTTGCAGCCTTGCAAATCTGTTCAACAGAGGCCTCATTCTTAAAGGCCCAGGTGGAAGCCACAGCTCTAGTAGAATGAGCTGTAATTCTTTCAGGAGGCTGCTGTCCAGCAGTCTCATAGGCTAAACGTATTATGCTACGAAGCCAAAAAGAGAGAGAGGTAGCCGAAGCCTTTTGACCTCTCCTCTGTCCAGAGTAAACGACAAACAGAGAAGAAGTTTGTCGAAAATCTTTAGTTGCCTGTAAGTAGAACTTCAGGGCACGGACCACGTCTAGATTATGCAAAAGACGTTCCTTCTTTGAAGAAGGATTAGGACATAATGACGGAACAACAATCTCTTGATTGATATTCCTGTTAGAAACAACCTTAGGTAAAAACCCAGGTTTAGTACGCAGGACTACCTTGTCTGAATGAAAGATCAGATAAGGAGAATCACAATGTAAGGCAGATAACTCAGAGACTCTTCAAGCCGAGGAAAACAGAATTTATGCTTACCTGATAAATTACTTTCTCCAACGGTGTGTCCGGTCCACGGCGTCATCCTTACTTGTGGGATATCTCTTCCCCAACAGGAAATGGCAAAGAGTCCCAGCAAAGCTGGCCATATAGTCCCTCCTAGGCTCCGCCCACCCCAGTCATTCGACCGACGGACAGGAGGAAATATATATAGGAGAAACCATATGGTACCGTGGTGACTGTAGTTAGAGAAAATAATTCATCAGACCTGATTAAAAAACCAGGGCGGGCCGTGGACCGGACACACCGTTGGAGAAAGTAATTTATCAGGTAAGCATAAATTCTGTTTTCTCCAACATTGGTGTGTCCGGTCCACGGCGTCATCCTTACTTGTGGGAACCAATACCAAAGCTTTAGGACACGGATGAAGGGAGGGAGCAAATCAGGTTACCTAAACGGAAGGCACCACAGCTTGCAAAACCTTTCTCCCAAAAATAGCCTCCGAAGAAGCAAAAGTATCAAATATGTAAAATTTGGCAAAAGTGTGCAGTGAAGACCAAGTCGCTGCCTTACATATCTGGTCAACAGAAGCCTCGTTCTTGAAGGCCCATGTGGAAGCCACAGCCCTAGTAGAGTGAGCTGTGATTCTTTCAGGAGGCTGCCGTCCGGCAGTCTCATAAGCCAATCGGATGATGCTTTTAAGCCAAAAGGAAAGAGAGGTAGAAGTCGCTTTTTGACCTCTCCTTTTACCAGAATAAACAACAAACAAGGAAGATGTTTGTCTGAAATCTTTTGTAGCCTCTAAATAGAATTTTAGAGCACAGACTACGTCCAAATTGTGTAACAAACGTTCCTTCTTTGAAACTGGATTCGGACATAAAGAAGGTACAACTATCTCCTGGTTAATATTTTTGTTAGAAACAACCTTAGGAAGAAAACCAGGCTTAGTACGCAAAACCACCTTATCTGCATGGAACACCAGATAGGGCGGAGAACACTGCAGAGCAGATAACTCTGAAACTCTTCTAGCAGAAGAAATTGCAACCAAAAACAAAACTTTCCAAGATAGTAACTTAATATCTATGGAATGTAAAGGTTCAAACGGAACCCCTTGAAGAACTGAAAGAACTAGATTTAGACTCCAGGGAGGAGTCAAAGGTCTGTAAACAGGCTTGATCCTAACCAGAGCCTGAACAAATGCTTGAACATCTGGCACAGCTGCCAGTCTTTTGTGTAGTAAGACAGATAAAGCAGAGATCTATCCCTTTAGAGAACTTGCAGATAATCCTTTCTCCAAACCTTCTTGTAGAAAGGAGAGAATCTTAGGAATTTTTATCTTATTCCATGGGAATCCTTTGGATTCACACCAACAGATATATCTTTTCCATATTTTATGATAAATCTTTCTAGTTACCGGTTTTCTGGCCTGAACCAGAGTATCTATCACAGAATCTGAAAACCCACGCTTCGATAGAATCAAGCGTTCAATCTCCAAGCCGTCAGCTGGAGGGAGACCAGATTTGGATGTTCGAATGGACCCTGAACAAGAAGGTCCTGTCTCAAAGGTAGCTTCCATGGTGGAACCGATGACATATTCACCAGGTCTGCATACCAAGTCCTGCGTGGCCACGCAGGAGCTATCAAGATCACCGAGGCCCTCTCCTGATTGATCCTGGCTACCAGCCTGGGAATGAGAGGAAACGGTGGAAATACATAAGCTAGGTTGAAGGTTGAAGGTGCTACTAGTGCATCTACTAGAGTCGCCTTGGGATCCCTGGATCTGGACCCGTAGCAAGGAACCTTGAAGTTCTGACGAGACGCCATCAGATCCATGTCTGGAATGCCCCATAATTGAGTTATTTGGGCAAAGATCTCCGGATGGAGTTCCCACTCCCCCGGATGGAATGTCTGACGACTCAGAAAATCCGCCTCCCAGTTTTCCACACCTGGGATGTGGATCGCAGACAGGTGGCAGGAGTGATCCTCCGCCCATTGAATTATTTTGGTCACTTCTTTCATCGCCAGGGAACTCCTTGTTCCCCCCTGATGATTGATATACGCAACGGTCGTCATGTTGTCTGATTGGAACCTTATGAATCTGGCCTTTGCTAGTTGAGGCCAAGCCCTGAGAGCATTGAATATCGCTCTTAGTTCCAGAATGTTTATCGGGAGAAGAGACTCTTCCCGAGACCATAGACCCTGAGCTTTCAGGGATTCCCAGACCGCGCCCCAGCCCAGTAGACTGGCGTCGGTCGTGACAATGACCCACTCTGGTCTGCGGAAGCTCATTCCCTGGGACAGATGGTCCAGGGTCAGCCACCAACGGAGTGAATCTCTGGTCTTCTGATCTACTTGAATCATTGGAGACAAGTCTGTATAGTCCCCATTCCACTGTTTGAGCATGCACAGTTGTAATGGTCTTAGATGAATTCGTGCAAAAGGAACTATGTCCATTGCTGCAACCATCAACCCTACTACTTCCATGCACTGCGCTATGGAAGGACGAGGAACAGAATGAAGAACTTGACAAGTGCTTAGAAGTTTTGACTTTCTGACTTCTGTCAGAAAAATCCTCATTTCTAAGGAATCTATTATTGTTCCCAAGAAGGGAACTCTTGTCGACGGAGACAGAGAACTTTTTTCTACGTTCACCTTCCATCCGTGTGATCTGAGAAAGGCCAGAACGATGTCTGTATGAGCCTTTGCTTTTGACAGGGACGACGCTTGTATTAGAATGTCGTCCAAGTAAGGTACTACTGCAATGCCCCTCGGTCTTAGAACCGCTAGAAGGGACCCTAGTACCTTTGTGAAAATCCTTGGAGCAGTGGCTAACCCGAATGGGAGGGCCACAAACTGGTAATGCTTGTCCAGAAAAGCGAACCTTAGGAACTGATGATGTTCTTTGTGGATAGGAATATGTAGGTACGCATCCTTTAGATCCACGGTAGTCATAAATTGACTTTCCTGGATAGTGGGTAGAATCGTCCGAATGGTTTCCATCTTGAACGATGGTACCCTGAGAAATTTGTTTAGGATCTTCAAATCCAAAATTGGTCTGAAAGTTCCCTCTTTTTTGGGAACTACGAACAGATTGGAATAAAATCCCATTCCTTGTTCCTTTATTGGAACTGGGTGTATCACTCCCATCTTTAACAGGTCTTCTACACAATGTAAGAACGCCTGTCTCTTTATTTGGTTTGAGGATAAGTGAGACATGTGGAACCTTCCCCTTGGGGGTAGTTCCCTGAATTCCAGGAGATAACCCTGAGAAACTATTTCTAGCGCCCAGGGATCCTGAACATCTCTTGCCCAAGCCTGAGCAAAGAGAGAGAGTCTGCCCCCCACTAGATCCGGTCCCGGATCGGGGGCTACTCCTTCATGCTGTTTTGTTAGCAGCGGCAGGCTTCTTGGCCTGCTTACCCTTGTTCCAGCCTTGCATCGGTTTCCAGGCTGGTTTGGGTTGTGAGGCATTACCCTCTTGCTTAGAGGATGCAGAATTAGAGGCCGCTCCGTTCCTGAAATTGCGAAAGGAACGAAAATTAGACTTATTCTTGGCCTTGAAAGGCCTATCTTGTGGAAGGGCGTGGCCCTTTCCCCCAGTGATGTCTGAAATAATCTCTTTCAATTCTGGTCCAAATAGAGTTTTACCTTTGAAAGGGATGTTAAGCAATTTTGTCTTGGATGACACATCCGCTGACCAAGACTTTAGCCAAAGCGCTCTGCGCGCCACGATAGCAAACCCTGAATTTTTCGCCGCTAATCTAGCTAATTGCAAAGCGGCATCTAAAATAAAAGAGTTAGCCAACTTAAGTGCGTGAACTCTGTCCATAACCTCCTCATATGGAGTCTCTCTACTAAGCGAGTTTTCTAGTTCCTCGAACCAGAACCACGCTGCTGTAGTGACAGGAACAATGCACGAAATGGGTTGTAGAAGGTAACCTTGCTGTACAAAAATCTTTTTAAGCAAACCCTCCAATTTTTTATCCATAGGATCTTTGAAAGCACAACTATCTTCGATAGGAATAGTAGTGCGTTTGTTTAGAGTAGAAACTGCCCCCTCGACCTTAGGGACTGTCTGCCATAAGTCCTTTCTGGGGTCGACCATAGGAAATAATTTCTTAAATATAGGGGGGGGAACAAAAGGTATGCCGGGCTTTTCCCACTCCTTATTTACTATGTCCGCCACCCGCTTGGGTATAGGAAAAGCGTTGGGGTGCACCGGAACCTCTAGGAACTTGTCCATCTTGCATAATTTCTCTGGAATGACCAAGTTGTCACAATCATCCAGAGTAGATAACACCTCCTTAAGCAGTGCGCGGAGATGTTCTAATTTAAATTTAAATGTCACAACATCAGGTTCAGCTTGTTGAGAAATATTTCCTGAATCTGAAATTTCCCCATCTGACAAAACCTCCATCATGGCCCCTTCAGATTGGTGTGAGGGTATGACAGAACAATTATCATCAGCGCCCTCCTGCTCTTCAGTGTTTAAAACAGAGCAATCGCGCTTTCTCTGATAAGTAGGCATTTTGGATAAAATATTTGCTATGGAGTTATCCATTACAGCCGTTAATTGTTGCATGGTAATAAGCATTGGCGCACTAGATGTACTAGGGGCCTCCTGTGTGGGCAAAACTGGTGTAGACACAGTAGGAGATGATGTAGTATCATGTTTACTCCCCTCATCTGAGGAATCATCTTGGGCAATTTCATTATCTGTGGCAGTACTGTCCTTGCTTTGTTTGGACGCTATGGCACAATTATCACATAAATTTAAATGGGGAGACACATTGGCTTTCATACATATAGAACATAGCTTATCCGAAGGCACAGACATGTTAAACAGGCTTAAACTTGTCAACAAAGCACAAAAAACGTTTTAAAACAAAACCGTTACTGTCTCTTTAAATTTTAAACAGAAAACACTTTATTACTGAATATGTGAAAAAGTATGAAGGAATTGTTCAAAAATTACCAAAAGCATTAAGAGTATTGCACACCAAATTTGAGAGCTTTAACCCTTAAAATAACGGAACCGGAGCCGTTTACAAATTTAACCCCTATACAGTCCCAGCTATAGCCTTTGCTGAGACCCAACCAAGCCCAGAGGGGAATACGATACCAATTGACGCCTTCTAGAAGCTTTTCCAGCAAATTTCAGATCCTCACACATGCATCTGCATGCCCTGCTCTCAAAAAACAACTGCGCAGTAATGGCGCGAAAATGAGGCTCAGTCTACAACTAGGAAGGCCCCCTGACTGGAAAAGGTGTCTAACATAGTGCCTGCCATTTAATAAACGTTCCCCAAGTTTATAAATGCAAATTGTCAGCATAAATATGAATAAAATGCCCAAATAAAGCAATCGATTTAGCCCATAAAAATGTCTACCAGTTTTTTAGCCCATATTAAGCCCTTTATTCTGTTTGTTTGACTAAGAAAATGGCTTACCGGTCCCCATGAGGGGAAATGACAGCCTTCCAGCATTACATGGTCTTGTTAGAAATATGGCTAGTCATACCTTAAGCAGAAAAGTCTGCTAACTGTTTCCCCCAACTGAAGTTACTTCATCTCAACAGTCCTATGTGGAAACAGCAATCGATTTTAGTTACTGTCTGCTAAAATCATCTTCCTCTCACAAACAGAAACCTTCATCCTTTTCTGTTTCAGAGTAAATAGTACATACCAGCACTATTTTAAAATAACAAACACTTGATAGAAGAATAAAAACTACATTTAAACACCAAAAAACTCTTAACCATCTCCGTGGAGATGTTGCCTGTGCAACGGCAAAGAGAATGACTGGGGTGGGCGGAGCCTAGGAGGGACTATATGGCCAGCTTTGCTGGGACTCTTTGCCATTTCCTGTTGGGGAAGAGATATCCCACAAGTAAGGATGACGCCGTGGACCGGACACACCAATGTTGGAGAAATAGCCATCAAAAACAGAACTTTCCAAGATAAAAGCTTAATATCAATGGAATGAAGGGGTTCAAACGGAACACCCTGAAGAACCAAGTTTAAGCTCCACGGAGGAGCAACAGCTTTAAACACAGGCTTAATCCTAGCCAAAGCCTGACAAAAAGCCTGGACGTCTGGATTCTCTGCCAGACGCTTGTGTAAAAGAATAGACAGAGCAGAAATCTGTCCCTTTAGTGAACTAGCGGATAAACCCTTTTCTAAACCCTCTTGTAGAAAAGACAATATCCTAGGAATCCTAACCTTACTCCATGAGTAACTCTTGGATTCACACCAATATAAATATTTACGCCATATCTTATGGTAAATTTTTCTGGTAACAGGTTTCCGAGCCTGTATTAATGTATCAATAACCGAATCCGAAAACCCACGCTTTGATAGAATCAAGCGTTCAATTTCCAAGCAGTCAGCCTCAGAGAAATTAGCTTTGGATGGTTGAAAGGACCCTGAACTAGAAGGTCCTGCCTCAGGGGTAGAGACCATGGTGGACAGGACGACATGTCCACTAGGTCTGCATACCAGGTCCTGCGTGGCCACGCAGGCGCTATCAGAATCACCGATGCTCTCTCCTGTTTGATCCTGGCAATCAGTCGAGGTAGCAACGGAAAAGGTGGAAACACATAAGCTATATTGAAAACCCAAGGGGCTGCTAGTGCATCTACCAGCACCGCTCCCGGGTCCCTGGACCTGGATCCGTAACAAGGAAGCTTGGCGTTCTGGCGAGATGCCATGAGATCCAGATCCGGTTTGCCCCAACGACGAATCAGTTGAGCAAATACCTCCGGGTGAAGTTCCCACTCCCCCGGATGAAAAGTCTGGCGACTTAGAAAATCCGCCTCCCAGTTCTCCACGCCTGGGATGTAGATCGCTGACAGGTGGCAAGAGTGAAACTCTGCCCAGCGAATTATCTTCGAGACTTCCACCATCGCTAGGGAACTCCTGGTTCCCCCTTGATGATTGATGTAAGCCACAGTCGTGATGTTGTCCGACTGAAATCTGATGAACCTCAGTGTTGCTAACTGAGGCCAAGCTAGAATAGCATTGAATATTGCTCTCAATTCTAGAATGTTTATTGGCAGGAGTTTCTCCTCCTGAGTCCACGATCCCTGAGCCTTCAGGGAGTTCCAGACTGCTCCCCAGCCTAGTAGGCTGGCATCCGTTGTTACAATCGTCCAATCTGGTCTGCGAAAGGTCATTCCTTTGGACAGATGAACCCGTGACAACCACCAGAGAAGAGAATCTCTGGTCTCCTGGTCCAGATTTAGCAAAGGGGACAGATCTGAGTAATCCCCGTTCCACTGACTTAGCATGCATAGTTGCAGCGGTCTGAGATGCAGGCGCGCAAATGGCACTATGTCCATTGCCGCGACCATTAACCCGATTACTTCCATGCACTGAGCTACTGATGGGCTTGGAATGGAGTGAAGAACACGGCAAGCATTGAGAATCTTTGATAACCTGGACTCCGTCAGGTAAATCTTCATCTCTACAGAATCTATAAGAGTCCCTAGAAAAGGAACCCTTGTGAGTGGTAACAGAGAACTCTTTTCCACGTTCACTTTCCACCCATGCGACCTCAGAAATGCTAGAACTATCTCTGTATGAGACTTTGCATTTTGAAAACTTGACGCTTGTATCAGAATGTCGTCCAGGTACGGAGCCACCGCTATGCCTCGTGGTCTTAGTACCGCCAGAAGTGAGCCCAGAACCTTTGTAAAAATTCTCGGGGCCGTAGCTAACCCGAAGGGAAGAGCTACAAACTGGTAATGCCTGTCTAGAAAGGCAAACCTTAGGTACCGATAATGATCTTTGTGAATCGGTATGTGAAGGTAGGCATCCTTTAAGTCCACTGTGGTCATATATTGACCCTCTTGGATCATGGGTAGGATGGTCCGAATGGTTTCCATCTTGAACGATGGAACCCTTAGGAATTTGTTTAAGATTTTCAAGTCAAAGATTGGTCTGAAGGTTCCCTCTTTTTTGGGAACCACAAACAGATTTGAGTAAAACCCTTGCCCTTGTTCCATTCGCGGAACTGGGTGGATCACTCCCATCACTAAGAGGTCTTGTACACATTGTAGAAATGCCTCTTTCTTTACTAGGTTTGTTGATAACCTTGACAGATGAAACCTCCCTTGTGGAGGAGAAGTTTTGAAATCCAGAAGGTATCCCTGAGATATAATCTCCAACGTCCAGGGATCCTGTACATCTCTTGCCCAAGCCTGGGCAAAGAGAGAAAGTCTGCCCCCCACTAGATCCGTCTCCGGAAAGGGGGCCCTGTCTTCATGCTGTCTTAGGGGTGGAAGTAGGCTTTCTGGCCTGCTTGCCCTTGTTCCATGACTGGTTGCCTTTCCAACCCTGTCTGTAACGAGCAGTAGTTCCTTCCTGTCTTGGAGCGGAGGAAGTTGATGCTGCTCCTGCCTTGAAATTACGAAAGGCACGAAAATTAGACTGTTTGGCCTTTGATTTGGCCCTGTCCTGAGGAAGGGTGTGGCCCTTACCTCCAGTAATGTCAGCAATAATTTCCTTCAAGCCGGGCCCGAATAAAGTCTGCCCTTTGAAAGGAATGTTCAGTAGTTTAGACTTAGAAGTTACATCAGCTGACCAGGATTTAAGCCATAGCGCTCTGCGCGCCTGTATGGCGAATCCGGAATTCTTAGCCGTAAGTTTGGTTAAATGCACTTACGGCATCCGAAACAAATGCATTAGCCAGCTTAAGCGTTCTAAGCTTGCTCAAAGTCTCATCCAATGGTGCTGTGCGAATCGCCTCTTCCAGAGACTCAAACCAGAATGCCGCTGCAGCAGTGACAGGCGCAATGCATGCAAGAGGCTGTAATATAAAACCTTGTTGAACAAACATTTTCTTAAGGTAACCCTCTAATTTTTTATCCATTGGATCTGAGAAAGCACAGCTATCCTCCACCGGGATAGTGGTACTTGGCTAAAGTAGAAACTGCTCCCTCCACCTTAGGGACCGTCTGCCATAAGTCTCGTGTAGTGGCGTCTATAGGGAACATTTTTCTAAATATCGGAGGAGGGGAAAAAGGCACACCGGGTCTATCCCACTCCTTGCTAATAATCTCTGTAAGCCTTTTTGGTATAGGAAAAACGTCAGTACACACCGGTACCGCATAGTATTTATCCAGCCTACATAATTTCTCTGGGATTGCCACCGTGTCACAATCATTCAGAGCCGCTAACACCTCCCCTAACAACACACGGAGGTTCTCAAGCTTAAATTTAAAATTTGAAATTTCTGAATCCGGTCTCCCCGAATCAGAACCGTCACCCACAGAATGAAGCTCTCTGTCCTCATGTTCTGCAAATTGTGACGCAGTATCAGACATGGCTCTCGTGTCATCGGCGCGCTCTGTCCTTAACCCAGAGCTATCGCGCTTGCCTCTTAACTCGGGCATATTGTATAATACTTCTTTCATAACATTAGCCATATCATGTAAAGTGATTTGTAAGGGCCTTGATGTACTTGGCGCCTCAATCTCACGCACCTCCTGAGCGGGAGACGAAGGTACTGACACGTGAGGAGAGTTAGACGGCATAACTTCCCCCTCGTTGTCTGGTGATAATTTCTTTATCGGTACAGATTGACTTTTATTCAAAGTAATATCAATCCAATTGGTACACATATTTCTATTGGGCTCCACATCGGCTTTTGAACATAATGAACAAGCAGATTCCTCTGTATCAGACATGTTTAAACAGACTAGCAATGAAGCTAGCAAGCTTGGAAATTACTTTCAATAAGTTTACAAGCAATATAAAAAACGCTGCAGCGCTTTTAAAAAACACAGTTGAATAACAAAGAACTAATTCAGTTATAGTCAACAATTCTTAACGGTAAATGTATTAATTAGCAGAGGATTGCACCCATTAGCAAAAGGATGATTAACCCCTCAATACCCAAAAACGGATATCAAATTAAGATTTAACGCTTTTATCACAGTCAAACACACTGTCACAGGTCTGCTGTGACTGATTACCTCCCTCAAAAACGAATTTTGAAGACCCCTGAGCTCTCTAGAGACGTCCTGGATCAAGGAGGAAGAAGCAGGAAGACTGTGCTAGAATTTTAACTGCGCAACAAGGCGCTAAAAAAAGGCCCCTCCCACTCATATTACAACAGTGGGAGACCTGATATAACGGTTTCTATGCAGAAAAATACGTTAGCCATGTGGAAAAAAATCATGCCCAAAAGGATTTATCACCAAAGTACCTTACAAAACG
Organism: Bombina bombina; assembly: GCF_027579735.1. NCBI lineage: Eukaryota > Metazoa > Chordata > Amphibia > Anura > Bombinatoridae > Bombina > Bombina bombina. Next base: position 287,153,831 of record NC_069499.1, read on the forward strand.
AATAACATGCCAGTAAACGTTTTAAAAACAAACTATTTCAATGTCATGCAAAGTTATCACTAAGCCTGCTACCAGTTGCTTCCACTGCAGATAAGGCTTAAGCATTATTTCAGTATCAACAGTATTTTCTCAGTCAAATTCTAGTCCCTAGAAAATAACTCGACTGCGCATACATTTATCAGCCTGATACCAGTCGCTACTACTGCATTTAAGGCTGTACTTACATCATATGGGTAACAGCAGTGTTTTCTTAGTCAATTCCATTCCCAGAAAATATTGTACTGCACATACCTCATTTGCGGGAGACCCCGCATGCTATTCCCATTTTCTGAAGTTACCCCACTCCTCAGAATGTCGAGAACAGCCAGTGGATCTTAGTTACGCCTGCTAAGATCATAGAAAACGCAGGCAGATTCTTCTTCCAAATACTGCCTGAGATAGAAAAACAGCACACTCCGGTGCCATTTAAAATAACAAACTTTTGATTGAAGAATAATTAAGTAAAAACTCCAACTCCTCTCGCGACCTCCTTCTTTGTTGAGGGATGCAAGAGAATGACTGGATATGACATGTGAGGGGAGGAGCTATATAGCAGCTCTGCTTGGGTGATCCTCTTGCAACTTCCTGTTGGGAAGGAGAATATATCCCATAAGTAATGGATGACCCGTGGACTGAACACACTTAACAAGAGAAAATAATGTATTAGGTGTTACTTATGACAATTTTGAGAGGGGCATGGAACCTATCTCCCTCACTTCCCATTGACTTACATTATAAACTGGGTTTCAATTTACAACGGTTGCGATTTACAACCATTCCTTCTAGAACCTAACCTCGGCGTAAACTGAGGGCTACCTGTATATATATATATATATATATATATATGTACACGTGTGTGTGTGTATATATATATATATATATAGAACATTTTCTTCTATGTGCAGGACATTGGAATGGTAACTATTATTAACTCCCTTCAGATTCTTGATATCGATAGTCGAAGTCCTGCAGTTAATGCACATCGGGTTTTGCTTGCACGCTAACTTTTTACTTTCAACTTGTATTACGTGTACTAACTCGGTCTGGCCTGTTAAAATTTTATTTTGACCTTAGCACGCAAGCCAAAAATCCCAATAGTGAGCCACTTGTAATCTAGCCCCCTGTATGTGGTTGGTAAATTATCAAGGGAGACACTGGAGTGCTTCCATCCCACATAATTATATTACCTGACCCTGAAGAATTTCGCACATTGGGGTAGATTTATGTAGGGTCGAGCGGACATAATTCACTGTCGGCATTTAACATTACACAAGCATTTCTAGTGAAATGCTTGTGCAATGCTGTCCCCTGCTCACCGGCGGCCGGGGGTGTCAATCATCCCAGTCGGATTGGGATGATTTCAGTCCGCCACCTAAAAGCAGTCGTTAACTTCCGTTTCTGACAGACCAGAAACGATCGGGGTCGCAAGCAGCATCTGCTGCTTGTTAAATCGACCCCATTGAATGGGTAGATCAGATCATGAGCTAATTAATATTTTGTATTTATTAGTTGACGTAAAATAGACTTGGAACATGAATTTTCACCAGATTTTCAAAGGTTGTACTGAACTGCTCTTGATTTGCAAAACCTTGTAAACTGTACTAACAAATGTCAGTGTATAGTGTTTAAAAAAACAAATGCAAAACTTAAATAATCGTATGTAAAACACATACATAAAATTGACTGTCCTTATAACTGAGGGGCTTCTTTACATATAACATAGATAAGCCATTCATCCATTAGAAGAGCAGTCCAGACATCATTATTCTAGTCAAAGATAAAGAGTTTTTGATAAAATAAGTTTAGGTCTCACAGAGCCTGACGTAACAATACATTTCTATGTACTATATTCACACACAGGACAAATAACACGCACATATGGTACACTTATATTCTCAGTACACGTAACACACACATCATTGTATGTCCTCACCAAGTAAACGTTGCAGTGGTGGACGTCCTCCTTGGAGAACAGCACAGCGTCCTTAACGAAGATAGACATGGCACGCAGGATAAATGAAGCAAACAAGTGCATGTGGATGTAATTTCGTGTACAGCGCAGTCGCCTGTTCTCAGTGAGGACAGAGAAGAGTGTCACGTGATTAAAAATAAAATATTTCATCCCTTGCATAAAGCCAGCACCAGCATCACTTCTTACCTAAATGATGCCAGGAGAACCAAAGCCAGTGTGAGGGACGTCAGAGATGTTCCATATCCTACTGAGTACAGAGTCTTCAGATGCGTGTAATATGTCTTCTGGAAAAAAGAAGTTTGAATACGGCATCATCTCTCTCCAAATACTGATTTATTTGCAAACACTTAGACTGAGAAGAAACTCTTCAATAAATCTCACCAAGGGGTAAATCTATCAAAGTGCAAGCGGACATGATACAATGTAGCGTATGTCAGCCGGACATGATACAATGTAGCGTATGTCAGCCGGACATGATACAATGTAGCGTATGTCAGCCGGACATGATACAATGTAGCGTATGTCAGCCGGACATGATACAATGTAGCTTATGTCAGCCGGACATGATACAATGTAGCGTATGTCAGCCGGACATGATACAATGTAGCGTATGTCAGCCGGACATGATACAATGTAGCGTATGTCAGCCGGACATGATACAATGTAGCGTATGTCAGCCGGACATGATAAAATGTAGCGTATGTCAGCCGGACATGATACAATGTAGTGTATGTCAGCCGGACATGATACAATGTAGTGTATGTCAGCCGGACATGATACAATGTAGCTTATGTCAGCTGGACATGATACAATGTAGCTTATGTCAGCCGGACATGATACAATGTAGCGTATGTCAGCTGGACATGATACAATGTAGCTTATGTCAGCCGGACATGATACAATGTAGCGTATGTCAGCCGGACATGATACAATGTAGCGTATGTCAGCCGGACATGATACAATGTAGCTTATGTCAGCCGGACATGATACAATGGAGCGTATGTCAGCCGGACATGATACAATGTAGCGTATGTCAGCCGGACATGATACAATGTAGCGTATGTCAGCCGGACATGATACAATGTAGCGTATGTCAGCCGGACATGATACAATGTAGCGTATGTCAGCCGGACATGATACAATGTAGTGTATGTCAGCCGGACATGATACAATGTAGCGTATGTCAGCCGGACATGATACAATGTAGCGTATGTCAGCCGGACATGATACAATGTAGCGTATGTCAGCCGGACATGATACAATGTAGCGTATGTCAGCCGGACATGATACAATGTAGCGTATGTCAGTCGGACATGATACAATGTAGCATATGTCAGCCGGACATGATACAATGTAGCGTATGTCAGCCGGACATGATACAATGTAGCGTATGTCAGCCGGACATGATACAATGTAGCGTATGTCAGCCGGACATGATACAATGTAGCGTATGTCAGCCGGACATGATACAATGTAGCGTATGTCAGCCGGACATGATACAATGTAGCGTATGTCAGCCGGACATGATACAATGTAGCGTATGTCAGCCGGACAAACTACAATGTAGTTTATGTCAGCCGGACATGATACAATGTAGCGTATGTCAGCCGGACATGATACAATGTAGTGTATGTCAGCCGGACATGATACAATGTAGTGTATGTCAGCCGGACATGATACAATGTAGCGTATGTCAGCCGGACATGATACAATGTAGCGTATGTCAGCCGGACATGATACAATGTAGCGTATGTCAGCCGGACATGATACAATGTAGCGTATGTCAGCCGGACATGATACAATGTAGCGTATGTCAGCCGGACATGATACAATGCAGCTTATGTCAGCCGGACATGATACAATGTAGCGTATGTCAGCCGGACATGATACAATGTAGTGTATGTCAGCCGGACATGATACAATGTAGTGTATGTCAGACGGACATGATACAATGTAGCGTATGTCAGCCGGACATGATACAATGTAGTGTATGTCAGCCGGACACGATACAATGTAGTGTATGTCAGCCGGACATGATACAATGTAGCGTATGTCAGCCGGACATGATACAATGTAGCGTATGTCAGCCGGACATGATACAATGTAGTGTATGTCAGCCGGACATGATACAATGTAGCGTATGTCAGCCGGACATGATACAATGTAGCGTATGTCAGCCGGACACGATACAATGTAGCGTATCATGTCAGCCGCACATTGATAAATGCCGACAGCATACGCTGTCGGCATTTATCATTGCACAAGCAGTTCTTGTGAACTGCTTGTGCAATGCCGCCCCCTGCAGATTTGCGTTAAATCTGCCGCTAGCAGGGGGTGTCAATCAGCCCGATTGTATAGGATCGGGCGGATTGAAGGCCACAGCCTCAGAGCCAGCGGAAAAGTTATGAAGCAGCGGTTAACACAGCTGCTTCATAACTTCTGTTACCGGTGAGCCTGAAGGCTCGCGCGGAAACAGGGGCATCAAGCTTCATTTGGAGTCTGATAATCCAGCCCCCAAGACTCAGTGAGGAAACATCTTAACAAATGACGGACTAGAAATTCAATATCTGCTAATAAATGTCTCCTTTATATAGCTACTCTCAAATATATATATATATATATATATATATATATATATATATATATATATATATATATTCACCATTAAAGGGATATGAAACAAAAAAAAATCTTTTATAATTCAGATAGCACAGAAGATTTAAAAAAATGTTCTAATTTACTTCTAAAATCAAGTTTTCTTCGTTCTTTTGATATCTTTTGTTGAAAAGCAGGGACATCTGCTTAGCAGCCAGGCCATTTCTGGAGCACTATATGGGAGCAGTTTTGAGCACTAGAGGGCAGCACTATATCCTGTCATGTAGCGCTCCAGATGCCTACCCAGGGATCTCTTCAGCACAGAATATCATGGGAATGAAGCAAATTTGATAACAGAAGTCAAATGTGAAACGTTTTAAAAATGGTCTGCTCTGTCTGAATCACAAGAACATTTTTAGATTTCGTATCCCTTTAAAGTCTATTGGGATTTTTATACATAATTCATTTGAGAAGCTTTTATAAATTAATTTGATTGACCCCTGTATTATGGAAATTATTAATATAGTGCTGATAAAATATTTGCAAAGTATAGTCTATATTAAAGGAACACTAAACCCAAATAGTTTCTTTCATTATTCAGATAGAGCATGCAATTTTAAGCAACTTTCTAATTTACTCCTATTATTAATGTTTCTTCCTTCTCATGCTATTTTTATTTGAACAAGCAAGAATGTAAGCTTAAGAGCCAGTCCATTTTTATTTCAGCACCTAGGTAGCTCTTGCTAATTGGTTACTAAATGTAGCAAACCAATCAGGAAGCTCTACCAAGGTGCTGAACCAAAAATGGGCTGGCTCTTAACCTTTCATTCCTGCTTTTTCAAATAGAGATTACAAATGAACGAAGAAAAATAGATAATAGGAATAAATTAGAAAGTTGCTTAAAATGTCATGCTCTATCTGAATAATGAAAGAATAAAATTGGGTTTTGTATCCCTTTAATAAGATCTTAGATCTGGCGATTTAAGAGACATTCATTTAAAATTGGATTTTAATCTTCTTCTTTAGAACCTGATTTAGTATTTATTTGGTATCTCTGTGCTGAAATGATTTTAAATAAATATATTAGTGTAAGAATCAGGCCTTACTCACTACGTCCTCGAATTCTGTGTTGTTCACATCATACCCACAAGCGGTATCCACTGGGGGGAAAGTTACCGACCATCCGTCCTCTGTGCAGTTACGATTAATAAACCCTGCACAAGTACATAACACAAGTTAAATAATAGCAAAACTGAGGTATATACGAACATCATCTTCAGTATCACCTCCTCTGATTCAGTATCAGGGTAAAAGATCTGGTGAATTGGAACAATGTAATCTTACAAAGTATGTACTATTAATAGTTTAATAATTCAGTATATGCAGGTTTTTGAAGGGTTAACAATTATGCTGTGTAAATGGTAAAATTACAGTATTATCTCACCTGTTCTCAATCAGAAATACTGTGTACTAAAATAATTTCCTTTTATTTAACCCACAAGCACTGATGTTGGACACCCCTATTTTTTTATTATATATATATACACCGGTATATACTTCTGTTATCAACTTTTGATGAATTATTTAGGTATCCATGGCAGAAGAAGCAGCAAGGCACTACTGGGAGCTAGCTGAACAGATAAGGTGAGCCAATGACAAGAGGCATATATGTGCATAATGAGGATGTGCACAACTTTCATCACTGGTGGAAGAAAAAACTAATAACAGATATAAGAAATGAAACCAAGAAGAATCCAATACTAAGAATAGAAACTGCCTAGATTACAAAGGCAGCACAAAAATATTAGCGCAATAGAGCACTAACACTACTCAAGAAAAGCAGAGTCAAAATAAAGCTTGCATGATTCAGATAAAGCATGTCATTTTAAGTCACTTTTAAATTCACTTCTGTTTTCAAATGTGCTTCGTTCTCTTGGTATCCCTTGTTGAAAAAGAATACGCACATATCCTACACTAGTTATGAACTTGCTGATGATTGGTGCTTGCAGACATTTGTCTCTTGTAATTGGCTAACTAGATGTGTTAATCTAGCTGCCAGTAGTGCAATGCTGTTGCTTGATCAAATGATACCAAGAGAATGAAGCAAATTTTGATAACAGTAGTAAATTGAAAAGCTGTTTAAAACTGTACGTTCTATCCAGATCATGAAATAACACACTGTTCCCATAGACCGCAAAGTAATGGCACTTTTCAAATAAATATTGAAAGCGTATTGCATAGTTTTTTTATATATACGATTTATCATTTTATATTACAGCTCAATGTGTTTAATGTCCCTTTAACTCTGCTACAGATAATAGACAATACAGGGTATGGGTTACACAGACACACTGGAGATACACAGAACTCACAAACAGCAATGGAAATGTTCATAACTCAAACAAAACCCTGAGAGTGATTAAAAATAATACACGTCATCAGGCAGGGGCACAATTCATGCCAACTATAAGAATACAGGCAGCTCACACTGAGGACATGCTCGGTACTGGGGTGGTGAAGATGAGCAATTTCAAATCCCCTTCTTTCTTTTTTAATTAAAGCTTGGTATCATATGGTTCATGTATTCTGATCTTTAAGCCACTGATTGTCATATATCAATACTGTTGCTTTAAGTCAAACTCCACAACTGTTGCCTTAAGTCAAACTGCTCCCCTATTCTGCCTATTTAACCAAGCAGATCACTTCATTCATTGCTTGATTATTTGCTCATTGCCTAGGGGTTATTCCTCTTGTACCTAAATAATTAGCTACAAGTCTAGCTTCCACAAGCTATGACTTGATATTCTTAAACAATGTCATGATTCCCCATTGGCAGGTCATCTGGGAATACAAAAGACCATAGAATTGTTAAAACGCTCCTATTGGTGGCCGAATTATAAAAAGACTATATATACAACTATGTACGCACATGTGAGATATGTGCAAGAACTAAAATAGAGCATCTCAAACCAGCAGGACTCTTAAGACCATTACCCATCCCTGACACACCTTGGTCAATTGTATTACTTTATTTAATTGTAGAATTCCCACTCATATAACACCGTATTGGTTGTGGTGGACCATTTAACGAAAATGGCCCACTTCATACCTTTTAAAGGGTTTACCAACAGCATCACAAACTGCTAAATGTTATATAAAACAGATCATGAAATTACATGGCTTACCTGACACTCAATTTACTTTCAAGTTTAGGAGACAACTTTGTTGTAATCTCAAGATTGATTCACGTCTTACGGAACGTATACATCAAATATTGGAACAATATTTAAGATGCTAAATAACCCATCTACAGGATGATTGGTCTGATTTCTATGCTTCCTACAGGTTTCATCCTAAAAGTATGCCTCAATCATTTCAACACACCAATTGTCCAGCTGCACTTGATTTAGGTGACAACATTCAAAGTAATTTAAGAGAACTCAAACAACATTTGATGGATGCTAAAAAAACATAAAAAATTCTATTATGATAAACGACATCGTCCTCCACCTAATTATAAGACTTCTGGTTGTGTTTGGTTGTCTACTAGGAATCTTCACTTACAAGTACCCACTAAGAAACTTGCAAGTCAGTTCATAGGACCATTCCCTATCATCCGAATACTTAGCCCTACTATGGTTACCCTTCACTTGCCTGATAAATACTCCATACATCCAACGTTTCACGTTTCCCTTCTTAAACCCTACATCAAGGATCAAGATCCCCATAGAATACAACCTCGGGCACCTCCAATTCCTGTGGATGATCATGAAGAATATGAGGTGGAACGTATACTGGATTCTAGGACAAAATATCGTAAACTTCAATACTTGGAGGGGATATGGACCTGAGGAGGATTCCTGGGTTCTGTCTACCGATCTTCACGCACCTCACTTTATTCAAGCTTTTCATAGGCATTACCCTCTTAAACCCGGGGGTTAAATACTCGGAGAGTATTCTTTCAGGAGGGGATTCTGTCATATATCAATACTGTTGCTTTAAGTCAAACTCAACAACTGTTGCCTTAAGTCAAACTCCTCCCCTATTCTGCCTATTTAACCAAGCAGATCACTTCATTCATTGCTTGATTATTTGCTCATTGCCTAGGGGTTATTCCTCTTGTACCTAAATAATTAGCCACAAGTCTAGCTTCCACAAGCTGTTTCCTTACCTGCTGTTAATACTGACATTGTCAGTTCACTCTATCCAATACCTTCAGCTGACTCCTGTGAATATCACATCCTGAGAATCTCAGCTCTTCCTGGCTACACCCCAATTACCTCAACTGTCTTCAGTGTATATCAATCATATTCCTGCTCCTCCATCGACCAGTACCGGTAAGCTAAGGCTTATACTCCTGTTTTTGCCTAAATCTTTTTCAAGTGTACGCTCTATTATTGTTTAGCTTTATGATCATATTTTCCTTACAAACGTTTTGGGTTTCATTAGTACCTTTGTTGCATGTTGCAAAATATTAATTGTTACTTTCATCCAGCTGATAATTTTAATATATATAACATTGCTTAGTCTAATATATTTTTCCTGAAGTCTGTAAATTGTTGCAATCCCCCTTTCTCCAGTAAGAAATTATATTAGAATTTATTACCTTCATGCTTTAAATTTGTAGCAACCAAGTTACAAATTTAAAGCTACAGAACTTGCTAAGTCATAAACAGCTTTGAATTTCATTTAACTGCTGTTAACCACTCAGCTACACATTAATTTTATATTATTCAAGGCAAGTTAATTAGCTACTGCTAGTTAGACTTTGCACTGATCCAACATTTAGATGTGTGAAGTTATCACACTATTGTGTATAGATGTATTTTCGCCCTCATCCCTTATCCAAATATTCGTATCTGGTGATTTTAGTAATACCCAGTTTTACAGGGATCATATATTATCTAAAATGCTATGTAACCACTTATTAGGTAGAGGTAGCTGCCCATCTTTGCAACTTAATTTTATAATACTATTACTAATAATAATAACATGTTGTATAATTTATGAAGGTCTCGGTCATATCGCTCTGTTTACCGCGCTATTGGATGTATTATTTTCTTAACCACGTCTGATCCTGGCCACTTCGTCTTTAAGGCTCACTATGACTGCTCTATCTGATGTTGGGTTTCGCCTTTAGCTTGCTATGCTTAGTTCAGCGCACTTCTTCCTTTGTATTCGGTTTGCACACTCAGCATTGTTTGTTCTCTGAAGAATAGGTGCGCTATTAGTTTCTGTCTACCTGTTGCCGACCTGGCTTTTGACCCATGACCTGCTACTAGTGATGTCGCGAACATATGCGATGTTCGATCCGCCCCCTATTCGTCATCATTGAGTAATACTTTGACCCTGTACCTCACAGTCAGTAGGCACATTCCAGCCAATCAGCAGCAGACACTCCCTCCCAGACCCTCCTACCTCCTGGACAGCATCCATTTTAGATTCATTCGGAAGCTGCATTGTTAGTGAGAGGAGGGACAGTGTAGCTGCTGCTGATTTAGTAGGGAAATCTATAGCTAGGCTAGTGTATTCAGTGTCCACTACAGTCCTGAAGGACTCATCTGATCTCTGCTGTAAGGACAGCACCCCAAAAAGCCCTTTTTAGGGCAGTTTTTTTTTTTCCCTGTGTAATCTAATCAGTTGCCTGCCTGCCAGCGTGTGTGTCAGGCTCACAGCGTATACTGTGCCCACTTGCCCAGTGCCACCACTCATATCTGGTGTAACAGTAGTGTAGATTTAAAAAAAACAACACTTTTTTGACTGTGTTAAATAATAGCAGTAAGTTTCCTTCACACGTGTGAGTTTCAGTGCCTGCCTGCCAGGGCACAGTGTCACCCCAGTGCAACTCATATCTGGTGTAACAGTAGTGTAGATTTAAAAAAACAAACACTTTTTTGACTGTGTTAAATAATAGCAGTCAGTTTCCTTCACACGTGTGCGTTTAAGTGCCTGCCTGCCAGGGCAGTGTCACCCCAGTGCAACTCATATGTGGTGTAACAGTAGTGTAGATTTAAAAAAACAAACACTTTTTTGACTGTGTTAAATAATAGCAGTCAGTTTCCTTCACACGTGTGCGTTTAAGTGCCTGCCTGCCAGGGCACAGTGTCACCCCAGTGCAACTCATATGTGGTGTAACATTAGTGTAGATTTTAAAAAAAAAAAAACACTTTTTTGACTGTGTTAAATAATAGCAGTCAGTTTCCTTCACACGTGTGCGTTTAAGTGCCTGCCTGCCAGGGCAGTGTCACCCCAGTGCAACTCATATGTGGTGTAACAGTAGTGTAGATTTAAAAAAACAAACACTTTTTTGACTGTGTTAAATAATAGCAGTCAGTTTCCTTCACACGTGTGCGTTTAAGTGCCTGCCTGCCAGGGCACAGTGTCACCCCAGTGCAACTCATATCTGGTGTAACAGTAGTGTAGATTTAAAAAAATGGGGAGTTTGCGGTTGTGCAAATGGACTATTTGTGGTTGTTTGCGGTGCGTTAAAGGGACAGTCTAGGCCAAAATAAACTTTCATGATTCAGATAGAGCATGTAATTTTAAACAATTTTCCAATTTACTTTTATCACCAATTTTGCTTTGTTCTCTTAGTATTCTTAGTTGAAAGCTTAACCTAGGAGGTTCATATGCTAATTTCTTAGACCTTGAAGCCCACCTCTTTCAGATTGCATTTTAACAGTTTTTCACCACTAGAGGGTGTTAGTTCACTTATTTCATATAGATAACACTGTGCTCGTGCACGAGAAGTTATCTGGGAGCAGGCACTGATTGGCTAGACTGCAAGTCTTTCAAAAGAACTGAAAAAAGGGTCAGTTTGCAGAGGCTTAGATACAAGATAATCACAGAGGTTAAAAGTATTTTATTATAAATGTGTTAGTTATGCAAAACTGGGAAATGGGTAATAAAGGGATTATCTATCTTTTAAAACAATAAAAATTCTGGTGTAGACTGTCCCTTTAAACGGGGAGTTTGGTCTGTCACTGTGAAGCGGGCGTAACCCTTACACTACCTGATCGATACAACATCATACCTGATGTTTTAAAGCACGTTGTTCCAAACAATTTAGCAATGTTAGGTGATTTATGCCCTTTATGGATTAAAACCAGACTCTGCATCAACTATGTAATTTTCCATGGGAGTTTTGCCATGGATCCCCCTCCGGCATTCCACAGTCCAGGTGTTAGTACCCTTGAAACAACTTTTCCATCACTATTGTGACCAGAAAGAGTCCCTGTGGGTTTTAAAATTCGCCTGCCTATTGAAGTCTATGGCGGTTTGCCCGGTTCGCGAACAGTTGTGGAAGTTTGCGTCCGCCGTTCGCGAACGCAAAATTTTAGGTTCGCAACATCACTACCTGCTACTGTTCTTTCCTTTTCTGGATACCTTTGCTCTACTTACCTTGAACTGACCTTGGGTTGTTCACGGGTTTCGAAATTGTCTATTTTCCTGGCATTGTTACCTGGCACCTGAGATACCTTACTTTGAAATTCGGCTTGTTCCTGTTTTAAGAGACTGTCTTTTCCTGATACCAGGCACCTGACATAATCCTGCTAGGCCTGGGGGAGTTCCTGAGCTTTGAACCTGCATCCTGTTTCCCAGAGGTACTAATTTCTGCTAATTTATTTTTACTTTATCTTTCAAGACAATCTATCCAGGACTGCCTCAGTATCTTTTGGTTGGTTACTATACTCCTACCTTAGCCCCTGGGTCCTTCCTGGCTAGCCATCTTCTCTGTGTGTGCTCAGTCCCTGAAATCCATATGACTCTCTGCTGTAGACAGTGTGAATGTGCTTTTCCTAACATACAGGCCACACACAGGGAACATGAATTTCAGACACATGCACATGCACACTGCTTACCATAATGGCAAATAATCGCCGCCACTATAATAAAGTTATTAACCCCTAAATCTCCAGCCTCCCACATCACCGCCATTATAATAAAGTTATTAACCCCTAAACCTCTGGCCTCCCACATCGCCGCCACTAAATAAACCTATTACCCCTAAACCACCGGCCCCCCTACATCGCAAAACACAAAATTAAACTATTAACCCCTAAACCTAACACCCTCTAACTTTAAATTAAAATTACAATATAACTATATCTAAATAAAAACTTACCTGTGAAATAAAAATAAACCTCACATTAAACTATAAATTAACCTAACCTTACTATTCTAATAAAATAAAAAAATACTATCAATTAAAAAATCTAAATGACAAATTTAAAAAAACCTAACACTACGAAAAAATAAAATAAAACACTAAGCTTACAAAAAATAATAAACAAAATTATCAAAAATAAAAACAATTACACTAAATCTAATAGCCCTATAAAAATAAAAAAGCCCCCCCGAAATAAAAACACCCCCTAGCCTACAATAAACTACCAATAGCCCTTAAAAGGGCCTTTTGTAGGGCATTGCCCTAAGTTAAACAGCTCTTTTACCTGGACAAAAATACAAAGTCCCCCCAACAGTAAAACCCACCACCCAACCAACCCCCAAAATAAAAAACCTAACTCTAAAAAAAACCTAAGCTACCCATTTGTATGGGCATTGCCATTAAAAGGGCATTTCGCAGACAAAAGATGGTGGAGGCAGAGGGGTTAGCAGTCCCAAATCTCGAATTGTATGCTTGGGCAGCCCAGGCTAAATATGTTCTGGACTGGCTCACAGATAAGCAAAATTTTACGATTCCTGGATTGAAAAACAAGCTATAACGCTGTGGGCCCTTCAGGCTCTCCCTTACTTAAAGGCGACTAAATACCCCCTCATGCAGCAACCACTGTATGCCTGGAGGAAAATATGCAAGAAGCTTCAAGTCAATCATGAGTTCACAAAATTTTTACCAATACAGGGAAACCCCAACTTTGTCCCAGGTCTTACCTCCAAACATTTTAGAGAGTGGAGAGATAGAGGCATTGACTCTGTCTCGAAGCTTCTGGAACCGGATGGGAAAATGGTTTGTACATTCGCAAACTTACAAACGGCCTTCAATATACCGAGGTCACACCATTTTGCCTATCTGCAAATAAAACACTACATAACATCATTGATCTCGCTAGGTGACATGCCGGGGAGAGACAGCCCTGTTTACTCACTGACCTCCACATTTCAACAAGGTTGTACTTCCATATCACCAGTTTATAGAATGTTGGGGCGGGAGGACAATACTAATCAGTTAAGGACACTCAGCGAAAAATAGTTAGACACCATGAATACAGAAATCCCAGTTTCACTAGTACAGGATAGTATACAGAGGGTCAGGAAAGCATCTTTGGCCTCAGATATTAGGGAGGCACACACAAAACTCATCAACCAGGCGTTCATCACACCCAAGCTGTATAAAGTCTGGGATCCAAACTCAGAGGGTATTTGCCCGAGATGTGCAGCGCCCAATGCGAACTTAATGCATATGATTTGGTACTGTCCAAAATTGTATAAATTCTGGGGCATGCTGGCCTTTTGGGCGGGTAAGACATTCAATTCCCCCTTGTCCCTCTCGCCTCAGGATGTGATCTTTTTGGGTTTCCGGGGACAGCCCCGAGACACTAAGGTACTTCTATATATAATAGTCTTACAGGCTAGGAAACTTATCCTAAAATTCTGGTTGAAAGGAGAACCCCCACTCTTGCCCACCTTAAGGGAGAAATCCACCAACAGATGATATATGAACAGGCAGATGCCTTGGGAGATTTGCAAGGCAGGTCAACACATTTTATGAAAAAAATGGGGAAAATGTATTAAAACACTAACCATTCCACAACAAACCCAGATACTATTCCCACTCAGAAACACAATCTGCTTCCTAGAGGCGCAACTGAGTGGGGAGTTGAGTCTTAATTTTGATAGGAGATAGCAGCAGCGGGACCTTGGTTCAGGCTTATGTATGGGAACGTGCCTGGTGCCCTGGGGAGTTGACCTTCAGAGATGGATGGAAGGAGTTGGGGTTTAGGATGGATACTAAACTGGATCTTTTAGGTTGACGATGTAAGTCTTTTCCTGTCCCTCCCCTGGATGGAGGGGGGAGGGGGTAGACTGGATGGGATTAAGTGGTGGATTTTATGTAATCAAACTGGAAAATGTTGGCGTGCAGTGATAATTGTTGAAAGAGAAACTGTATAATAATCAACCGCTACTTTATGTATTTTTATGTTCATATTCTGTAGGCAGAGGATATTTGTTTTCTTGTCATTACATCTGTATCTCCAGGAATATCAGGGATATCACCGACAGTCTACCATGGTGAATTTTGTTGAAATGTCTTTTTATTGTTTTTCTCTTTTTTCTCTGTATGCCTTCAAATAAATAAAATATATATATAAAAAAAAAAGGGCATTTCGCTCTTTTTCACTGCCCTTAAAAAGGGCATTCAGCTCTTTTACAAAAGTCCAAAGCCCTAACCTAAAACAAAAAACTACCCCAAAAAAAAACCTACCCAAACAAAAAAAAATAATAACACTAACCCCAGAATATCTACTCACGGTTCCTGAAGTCCAGACA
Source organism: Bombina bombina (assembly GCF_027579735.1). Lineage (NCBI taxonomy): Eukaryota > Metazoa > Chordata > Amphibia > Anura > Bombinatoridae > Bombina > Bombina bombina. The sequence continues at coordinate 287,168,946 of NC_069499.1, forward strand.
TCCATCTTCATCCAGGTGGCAAGAAGTCTTCATCCAGGCGACGACACCTTCATCCATCTCGGGGAGGTCTTCAATCTTCATCCCGGCGGTGGAGCCATCCTGGAAGCTGATCCCATCCAGTGCGGAGCGTCCTCTTCATACGGTCACCTCCGTACACTGAAGTTGAAAGCAAGGTAGCCATTTCAAAATGGCGTACCTTGCATTCCTATTGGCTGATTTGATTCTTCAAATTAAAATCAGCCAATATGATGAGAGCTACTGAAATCCTATTGGCTGATTTGAACAGCCAATAGGATTTTAGTAACTCTTATCCTATTGGCTGTTTTGAACAGCCAATAGGATTTCAGAAGCTTTTATCCTATTTGCTGATTTGAACAGACGATGTGGGTGGCCCGAGGTTTAGGGGAATATATAACAATCAAAATAACTGCTAAACTATGAGCTTTTGAAACCTCCATTTTATACTTTCAGAAGCTTCCATAGGCGACTAACTAGCTGGCCTGTCATGGGCCCCCTGATGCAGGCAAGATCAGTGAAATATATTAGTCAGACTAATGACCTTGTTGGGCCTAATGATACATAATAACTAGGAGTGTAGGACAAATAGCAAAATATGAATTTATAATCGTTAATAGATCATTTTTCAGCGGGTAAGCACCGCTTGAGATATTATAGACTAATTGGTCCCATCACATAGCCTTAGAGAAGGAAAAGAAAAACAAATTTTATGTAGAGCGGTTATATAGTATGGAAATCTTATCATGGGCTTAGAGTGTAGGCAAATGCCTGCAAGTTGAGTCGGAGCCCCATCACCCAAGGCTGCCCCTCCACTGGTACCAGGATTATCGGGTGAGTTCAACATTATATGCAAGGGTATCTATAAAATCCCCACTGTGTAATTATCTCCGTGGACTACACTTTACTACTGTGGAGATATTGTCTGATGCATATGAAACAGCAGAGTACAGCAGGCGCACAACATCTTGACAAATATAGTGCAGATAACCCTAAGTATACTTTGAGTAGCAAGTGAGGCCCCATAGTGCTCATATGGTGTGAACTATTTACATAACCTGAGCTGTCAGACTTTACACTCCTAGTATTTACTAATAGTTAGTATTAGCGGGTGATTATATGAGTGTGCAGTTATAGCTCTACAGAGGTCTAGGTAGCGTGACCTAACTGTCATATGTGATAATGATGAACTCATGCTTATGGTAACTCTCTCTTACTATGTACAGTAACGTAAACAGCATGAGATTGATCTACCCGGAATATCAGCGTAATGTAAACTGACTCTAGCTAACAGTAGCGTCTGCCTTAAGGTAATAAAATGCACTAGTAGAAGTGTAACATTGTCTCCAGCATATGGTGACTCAGTGCCCAAAGAGCCAATAAGGAATATTGATAACAGAGTCAGTAAGTAGAACCTAATCTGCTTAACATGGTGTAGCTCTTGTGGTGTGATCTATTTACATAGTCTGAACTGTATATCTGAACACTTCTAACATTCCCTAGTGATTGGTAACATTGGGAAAGAGTATGAGCACGTAGCTAGACTACTTACATTAAGATAGAATGACCTAAACCATCTCAGATGGTAATAATATACATATGATTATGATATTTCCCTTCTACCTAGTGAGCTCTGCCTATCTTATACAACAGGTAAACAGTCAGCGTTAGTAACACAATAGTTAGCTAGCAGTAAGATAAGCAGCAGGATATTTAACTTCACATAGCAACAAAACAAATAAAACTGAATCCTGCTGCGATAAATCCACAATGAGGTAAAGGTTTGCACTAACAGGGATATTACAATGACTAACAGGTAAGGCAACTCGGCTATTTCGTAAGTGATAATGAGAGAAACAAAAATAAAGCAATTTAGAGTCCCCATTCCTCAGCAATCCCTATATCAGGGTAGCCAGCACTTGAGCTTTCATAGGCCAGGAGGCACCCACCGTCCTTAGGTTAGTCCGGTCTGCCAAATAAACAAAAATTCACAACACAGTGATAGAACACAACATATAATTATCCTTAATAATTAGTAAACGGTAGAGAGACAGTCCAATGTTTATAGTAAGTGAGTTGGCAGCAGCCGGTCCCCAGATAGCTGAGAGTGTAGGTCTGAGACAATGCTGCTTTAACCAATACCGGTCAGCTTGCGATGAAGGAGATATGGATGCACGTTCTATGCAGGCACGCCACCAAGGTGCTGACAGATCCAAAAGCCATGCTCTGCAGTTGATGGTACACCACCAGGAGACCCTGGTGGTACGTTGACAGGCCAAGTATCATCATAGCATGGGAAAGACACTTCCAGGCACTTCAGGGCCAAGCCCAACCGGAACTTCCTCACGGCCAGCCACAGCTCCAGCAGATCAGGTATCGGCTCAACACTGTCGGGTAAGATGCCACAGCTTGCGCCAGAATAGAGCAATGTTTCCAGTTGAAAAAAAATAGGTGCGGCCTTTGCAGTAACTCCGTAGGGCCTCTGTGAGCTATAAGCCTTGTCAGGTTCACATACAAAGTCTATGTTTAAGGCTGCTGCGGTCTTCGTCGGTAAGGTGCGTGGAGTCACATCCAAGCTGGAAGTTATAGCTACTACCTCATCATTTTCCCTCTCGGCGCTAAGTTCTAACATGAGGGAGGAATGCTGTTGCTCCATCTTTTGGGCTATTAGCTGTAGCATATCGCTAATTGTAGCCTCCATCGCGGTGCATGAAATTTTTGCCTGTGCTGTATGCTTAAACGTCCATACCGCTTGTCTTTCAGGCACCTGGAAATTCCACCAGATTCAAGTTAAGACCGCTCTACCCGGCTTAGTGTGGGACCGGGGGGGGGGGGAGATGGTAGAATGGTGTACTAGGCCCGCAGCATGCTGTCTCGATCGTGAATGTCTTTCTGGTTTGTGGAAGACGAAAGAAGTAGCATCAGTTGATCACAAACCCATCTGGAGTAGATGTGCAGAAGAAAATAATACGATTAAAGTTTAGTAGTTGAGTTTAACTATGCAATTGTTCAAATTAATATCAGAGGGGTTGAAAAACACGTCCGAGCATGGCTGCGGCATGGACACGCCCCCGTTTTTCTCATATATTTGCATGTAGTGCAATTCCCACAAATTAAAGCTCCTGGATTGAACGCTGTTATGGTTTTCCTTCTTTGAAAGTGACTACTGCTAGAACGGTAAAGCCTAAAATGACAAGATCCGTACCGCCATCTAAAGTCATGAGTTTTACGTTACAAAGCTGTAGCATAAAACTCATAACTAAACTGTCACAAAGTACACTAACACCCATAAACTACCTATTAACCCCTAAACCGAGGCCCTCCCACATCGCAAACACTATAATAAAATTATTAACCCCTAATCTGCCGCTCCAGACATCGCTGCCATTTCAAAAATGTATTAACCCCTATTCAGTCGCTTCCCGACATCGTCACCACTATAATAAACCTATTAACCCCTAAACCACCACCTTCCTGCATCGCAAACACTATTTAAATATTATTAACCCCTAATCTGCCGTCCGACCACATTGCTACTATAAAAAAAACTATTAACTCCTAAACCTAACCCTAACGTAACCCTAACACCCCCTAACTTAAATACAGGTAGCCCTCAGTTTACGCCGGGATTAGGTTACAGAAGGAATGGTTATAAATCGAAACCGTTGTAAATTGAAACCCAGTTTATAATGTAAGTCAATGGGAAGTGAGGGAGATAGGTTCCAGGCCCCTCTCAAAATTGTCATAAGTAACACCTAATACATTATTTTTAAAGCTTTGAAATGAAGATTTTAAATGCTAAACAGCATTATGAACCTGATAAAAATAATCACACAACACAGAATATATAATTAAACTAAGTTAAATGAACAAAAACATTTGCTAAACAGCATTATAAACCTAATAAAATAATCACACAACACAGACTTCACTTGCATTTTTCTGCAAACAGTTCTTTCTATGAATTCCAATCTGGACTGATTTATAGACAGGAAGATCTTGTTCCTTTGAAATCTGCTCGATAGCTCAGATCTGGTTAAACTGCTTAATTTCAGCTTGCTTGGCTTTTCTGCAACACAAGTGGACAGCTCCACCTACTGGCTATTTTAATCAATGCACTGCTTCTCAATGCAATAGCAGTCACATGACTGGAAAAAAAGGTTGTTATTTTGAAACGGTGTAAATTGAACCGTTGTAAAACGAGGGCCACCTTTATAATTAAAATAAATCTAAATAAAACTTATAATTATTACCTAAATAATTCCTATTTAAAACTAAATACTACTTACCTATAAAATAAAACCTAAGCTAGCTACAATATTACTAATAGTTATATTGTAGCTAGCTTAGGTTTTATTTTTATTTCACAGGTAAGTTTGTATTTATTTTAACTAGGTAGACTGGTTAGTAAATAGTTATTAACTATTTACTAACTACCTAGCTAAAATCAATACAAATTTACCTGTAAAATAAAACCTAACCTGCCTTGCAATAAAACCTAACATTACAATAAAATAAAATAAATTAAATTAATCAAATATATTTATCTAAATAACAAAAAAAATAAACACTAAATTACACAAAATAAAAAACGAAATGCTCAAAAATAAAAAAGAATTACTCCTAATCTAATAGCCCTATCAAAATAAAAAAGCCCCCCCCCAAATAAAAAAAAACCCCTAGCCTACACTAAACTGCCAATGGCCCTTAAAAGGGCCTTTTGCGGGGCATTGCCACAAAGAAATCAGCTCTTTTTTACCTGTAAAAAAAAAATACAAACACCCCCCAACAGTAAAACCCACCACCCACACAACCAAACCCCCCAAATAAAAAAATAAATAAACCTAAGCTCCCCATTGCCCTGCAAAGGGCATTTGGATGGGCATTGCCCTTAAAAGGGCATTTAGCTCCTTTTCTGCCCAAACCCTAGGAATTAAAGTTAAAAAATCCTATTGGCTGTTGCAATCAGCCAATAGGATTGAGCTTTCATCCTATTGGCTGATCCAATCAGCCAATAGGATTGAGCTTGCATTCTATTGTCTGATTGGATCAGCCAATAGGATGAAAGCTCAATCCTATTGGCTGATTGGAACAGAAAATAGGATTTTTTACCCTTTAATTCCTATTGGCTGATAGAATTCTATCCGCGCCAGATGGATGAAGATAGAAGATGCCATCTGGATGAAGACTTCTGCCGCCTGGATGAGGATGGATGTCTGGTCTTCGAAAACTGTAAGTGGATCGTCGGGGGTTAGTGTTAGGTTTTTTTAAGGGTTTATTGGGTGGGTTTTATTTTTAGCTTAGGGTTTGGGCAGTCAAAGAGCAAAATGCCCTTTTAAGGGCAATACCCATACAAATACCATTTTCAGGGCAATGGGGAGCTTAGGTTTATTTAGATTTTTATTTGGGGGGTTTGGTTGTGTAGGAGGTGGGTTTTACTGTTGTATTTTTTTTTACAGGTAAAAGAGCTGATTTCTTTGGGGCAATGCCGAGCAAAAGGCCCTTTTAAAGGCCATTGGCAGTTTAATATAGGCTAGGGTTTTTTTTTATTTTGGGGGGGCTTTTTTATTTTGATAGGGCTATTAGATTAGGAGTAATTCTTTTTTATTTTTGATAATTTAATTTTTTATTTTGTGTAATTTATTGTTTGTTTGTTTTTTGTAATTTAGATAAATGTATTGTATTAATTTATTTAATTTTATTGTAATGTTAGGTTTTATTGTAAGGCAGGTTAGGTTTTATTTCACAGGTTTGTATTTATTTTAACTAGGTAGCTAGTAAATAGTTAATAACTATTTACTAACTAGTCTACCTAGTTAAAATAAATACAAACTTAGCTGTGAAATAAAAATAAAACCTAAGATAGCCACAATATAACTATTAGTAATATTGTAGCTAGCTTAGGTTTTACTTTAAAGGTAAGTATTTAGTTTTAAATAGGAATTATTTAGGTAATAATTGTAACTTTAATTTAGATTTATTTTAATTTTATTTAAATTAGGGGATGTTAGGGTTACGTTAGGGTTAGGTTTAGGGGTTAATAGGTTTATTATAGTGGCGGTGTGGGCGGACGGCAGATTAGGGGTTAATAATATTTAAATAGTGTTTGCAATGCAGGAGGGCGGAGGTTTAGGGGTTAATAACTGTAATGTAAGTGGCGGCGATGTTAGGGGCAGCAGATTAGGGATTAATTGTTTTATTTATGTGGCGGCGATGTTAAGGGCGGCAGATTAGTGGTTAATAGTTTTATGTAGGTGGCAGCGATGTCGGAGGCGGTAGAGTAGGGGTGTTTAGACGTGTGGTTTATGCTAGGGTGTTAGGTTTAAAGGTAACTTTGTCTTTCCCCATAGACATCAATGGGGCTGCGTTACGGAGCTTTTGTTTCCACGATCGCAGGTGTTAGGCTTTTTTTTGCCGGCTCTCCCCATTGATGTCTATGGGGAAATCCTGCACAAGCACGTCAAAGCAGTGCTTGTATTTGGGTGAGGTATGGAGCTCAACGCAACCATATCGCCCGCACAAGCCGAGTCTTTTAAAACCTGTAATACCAGCGCTATGAAAGGTGAGTGGGGAAAATAACGTACAAGTAATTAGCGAGCAGCCATAACGCAAAACTCGTAATCTGGTTGGGAGTTTGCATGTCATAATTAAAATTCGTTTCGGTGTTAGATTTTGTTTTTTTGTACAGTAGATCTTGTCTTTTCGTGTACATTGCTCTATGTTTGGCTCTTTTAAAACTTATTTTGCTGTATCCACGGTTTATCAACCTGTGTTTTAATTCCCTTGCTCTTTGATGAAATATCTTATCTTCTGAGCAGTTTCTTCTTAGTCTCAGAAATTCTCTGGTTGGTAAACCTTTGATTGTAGCAGGTGCATGGACACTTGTACTGAATAATAGGCTATTCATTGCTGTTTTTTTTTTATATAGGTCAGCATTGACATTTCCATCAGGTCGCTTACAGATCATGAGATCCAGAAAGTGAATTTGTGTCTGATTTGCCTGATGCGTAAGGCTAATATTCAGATCATTCTGGTTTAATATGTTTAGAAACTCTTGTAATTCCTGATAAGATCCTTCCCATACAAAGAAGATATCATCTATGAACCGAACCCATAGAGGAATTTTTTGGTATATTGCATGTTATCATGGGAGAATACATGTTCAGCCTCCCACCAACCTAAAAACAGATTGGCATATGTTGGGGTACATGCAGTCTCCATGGCTGTTCCCCGAGTCTGCAAGTAGTAATGATTGTCAAAAATGAAAAAATTATACTGTAGAATAAATTCCAACAGTTTTATTACAAACTTATCATGTATTGCAACTTCTTGTGATTTTTGTTCTATGAAATATTTCACAGCTTGTACACCTTTTTTATGATCAATAGAGGTATACAGAGATTCCACATCTGTAGTGACCAGCCAGGTTGATTGGTTTAGATTTATACTATCCAATCTCTGGAGTACCTGCATGGTATCTTGAACATATGAAGGTAATTCATATACAAACTGCTGTAGCCTATAATCTATGTACTGGCTTGCTTTTTCTGTCAAGCAGCCTATTCCAGAGACAATTGGTCTCCCCGGCGGTGTTTGTTGATTTTTATCTACCTTTGGTATTAAATAAAACGTAGCTACTTTGGGATTATAGATGCTCAAATATTTTCTCTTACTTTCTGTTATCACACAGTCATTAAAAGCTTGTGTAATCATATTGGTGTATATTTTTGAATACCCCATCGTTGGATTATGTAGCAGCTTTGGTTTCTAAGTTGTTTTGACACTTCATTTAGGTACATCTCAATGGGCCAAATCACAATATTGCCCCCCTTATCATCATTTCGAATGATTACTTGATCCCACTGTTGTATCTCTTGAAGGGCCTTTTGTTCTTTATAGGTTAAATTTTTACTTTTGGGATATTGTTACATACCATCTCTCTGAATGTGTCTAATTGTGGTGTGTTTACATTTTTTGGTATGAATGTGGATTTGTTTTTAGGTTTACTTCTCCATTTAACTTTTTTCTGGGAGGTCTGATTCTTGCAGTAGGTTTTCTAAGTTTTGTAAAGTTATTAATTCTTCTTCACTCCAGGGTTGTTCATCGTGGTTTTGATGAAAATGTTTAAGAAGTAGTTTTCGAATATAGAGTTGTATGTGTCTTTTTTTATAATTTCAAATTTATCAATATTAGTTGATGGACAGAAAGACAAGTCTTTTGATAAAACTGACACGTGCTCTCAGGATAAAATTATGTCTGATAGATTTATAACTCTTAATTGTTCAGTCGGATCTGTGAGAAGGGACTGGGTGGTCTCTTGGATTGTCTCCAGTCTCCCCACTAGTTCATTTGGGTCCGGTTGCGACCTCTGGTTTGCCATTTGTTTGTTCTTCCCCCCTCTGCGGGTCCTTCTCCCTGTTCTCTTGAATCTAAAAAATCTTTCCTCTTGTTACGACTTGAGGCTCTTGGAGGAATGGAGGAAGAACTTTCTTCCTCACCATCCATGTCAGATACATCACTTTGGACAATGGTCACCTTTTGGTTCCCTTTTGGATTGTTATAAAATCCCTTATTTCTTCATTTGTATACTCTATCATTGTAGAAGTCACTAATATCACAATTTCATTTTCCTTGTTTAACTGCTTTTAGTTCCAGCTCGTATTTGTCTAGTTTTTTTTTAAATGTTTTGTATAGTTTATCAAACTCAGGATTTGTTTCAAATTTCTTTGTGATTTCATTTTGTACATTGATCTTTGCTTCTAAATTCTCATAATCTGAGCGGTCATGTATGATTAAAATCTTCATTAGCTTAGTCGAGCATTCAGATAATGCCTCTTCCCATTCAATGGTGAGAGACTGATCTTTGAACTCAAAGGCTGGGAATAACTGAATTCGTAATCCTTGTGGAATTAGTTTCCACCAAACCTTATCTTGTTTAAGCATAGTTCTATGTATATCCCTAAGAGCACTTTCCATTGAAGTTGGAGTTGCACTCCCTCCTGAGGCATTGTCTTCATCAAAAATTTAATTTAGGTCAGCAGTTCTTTTGAGTTGTTTGGCCTGTCTGTCTTTGTCCCAAATAGATTTAATTATGTTGTTTTAGTCTGTGTGCTCTATTGTTAAGAAAATCTGTATCAACAAGACATTGAATAATACTTCAAGAACAAAAAAAAACAATGGCACCACAACAGGACAATCCCCCAATTTATATGTACCTTTCACTAGGCATTGAGACAAATTATTTAAATTTCAGGTATGTCTGTGATAGGGGGTGGTGCTGTGCATTATTATAATTCAAACTTAATTGCGGAAAAAATAGGTTTTTCCACTCTAGCATGCAACCATAGCACTCTCTGTCCAGACTAATGGTTGACAAGGTAGGACCACATAAATAAAATATAACTTTTATTATATACACATTAAAAAGATGGGAAAAGCATACATTAAAATGTTAGGGTTTTACGGTGAATCCAATAGTAAATTGCGGTATCATAGAAACAAGTCATGCCTAAAAGTAGTAGGAAATGTGTCTACCGCAATATAGTCAATAGTTGGGCCGTCAAATGGACACTGTTTAAATTATTATTAATGTGGGAGAAACATAACTCCCCTCATCAACAGGAATAAACAAAGATTTATTAGAGTGATAAGCCACTTGGAAGTCCAATTATATAGCTTTGATTCATCCCACAAATGACAATAAGAAATATAGTTAACACTATGTTAATGTTCCCCCTAGCTAAATTGTAACTATTGAGGTGGGATTTGGAATATCCTTCCAATTGAACTCGGGTCAATACTGTATACAAATGAAGCCTGCAACAAAATGTAACAATATTAAGACACTGCTTTGCAGATTCTGGCTGGTTGTCAGTCAGCAAGTGTTCAGTTAATTGTTGTGATAGCAGGTTAATCCTAAATCCTGAAGTATACAACATATATCTTGTGTTATGGGAATGATTTTGTCAAATATTAATGGGTGATTCAACACATGTTAGTAGAGTTATAAAATTTCTTATAATAGTGTATACCACTACTCCTCATAAATTATAAAACTGCACACCTTAGTGCAAATAGCTTGAATCTCTCCACACTTATATTTAAATCTATTGCCCTTTATTTAAGGGTCATTGGTAATGTGAGCTGGAGTTGTATATTTAAATCTCGTGCACTGTACCTGTATTCCGGCTTCTTATTTTTGCTAAATTCACAGTTTTAGTCAACATAATCTTAGCTGTTAAACTTCAATTACAGTTTAAATCAACTTGTTAAGTACAATGAGTATTAGTTTTTATTGGTCTCACTCCAAAGATGTTATTAAAAGAGATTCTACCCATAGTTAGACAACATAAGGTTAAATCTCTATCCCCATAACAATATTGGATTAGCACTGCTACGTTAGCATTGCAGCCTGAATTTTGAATGTAATATATCAGAGTAATCCTTACGTCAAACAGTGAAAAAGCTGTATATCAAGTGGACTATAGTAGCTGCAGTATCGTATCCACATCAGTATAAGGCTAGTAATACAGCTCTTTAAACGATACCACAGCTATTAGATTCACTCTAAAGGTCCGTAAGACGGCATCAACAGTTAGGGTCTAAAGTAACCCTCGCCTAGATTACGAGTTTTGCGGTAACAGGGGTGCAGTGCTAACGAGCAGTTTTTTCTCAACGCTCACTTACATGCAACGCTGGTATTACAAGTTTTCAGAAACCCGTCGTTAAAAGACAAGAAGTGAGCGTAGAGCAAAATTTTGCTCCAAATCTCATTTCAATACCAGCACTGCTTAAGTCAGCGGTAAGCTGGTGTAATGTGCTCGTGCACGATTTCCCCATAGGAATCAACGGGGAGAGCCGGCTAAAAAAAAGTCTAACACCTGCAAAAAAGCAGCGTATAACTCCTTAACGCAGCCCCATTGATTCCTATGGGGAAATAAAATTTATGTTTACACCTAACACCCTAACATGAACCCTGAGTCTAAACACCCCTAATCTTACACTTATTAACCCCTAATCTGCCACCCCGACATCGCCGACACCTGCATTATACTTATTAACCCCTAATATGCCGCTCCGGACACCGCCGCCACCTACATTATACTTATAAACCCCCTAATCTGCTGCCCCCAACATCACAGACACCTACATTATATTTATTAACCCCTAATCTGCTGCCCCCAATGTCGCCGCAACCTACCTATACTTATTAACCCCTAATCTGCTGCCCCCAACGTCGCCGCCACTATAATAAAGATATTAACCCCTAAACCGCTGCACTCCTGCATCGCAAACACTAGTTTAATATTATTAACCCCTAATCTGCCGTCCCTAACATCGCCGACACCTACCTACATTTATTAATCCCTAATCGGCCGCCCCCAACGTAGCCGCCACTATATTAAAGTTACCCTAACACCCCCTAACTTAAATACCGGTATAATTTAAATAAATCTAAATAAATATTCCTATCATTAACTAAATTATTCCTATTTAAAACTAAATACTTACCTATAAAATAAACCCTAAGATAGCTACAATATAACTAATAGTTACATTGTATCTAGCTTAGGATTTATTTTTATTTTACAGACAAGTTTGTATTTATTTTAACTAGGTAGAATAGTTATTAAATAGTTATTAACTATTTAATAACTACCTAGTTAAAATAAATACAAAAGTACCTGTAAAATAAAACCTAACCTGAGTTACACTAACACCTAACACTACACTATAATTAAATAAATTAACTAAATTAAATACAATTAAATAAATTAAATTAAATTAGCTAAAGTACAAAAAAAACACACTAAATTACAGAAAATAAAAAACAAATTACAGATATTTAAACTAATTACACCTAATCTAATAGCCCTATCAAAATAAAAAAAATGCCCCCCCAAAATAAAAATAAAAAACCCTAGCCTAAACTAAACTATCAATAACCCTTAAAAAGGCCTTTTGCAGGGCATTGCCCCAAAGTAATCAGCTCTTTTACCTGTAAACAAAATACAAACAACCCCCCCAACAGTAAAACCCACCACCCACACAACCAACCCCCCAAATAAAATCCTAACTAACAATACCTAAACTCCCCATTGCCCTGAAAAGGGCATTTGGATGGGCATTGCCCTTAAAAGGGCAGTTAGCTCTTTTGCGGCCCAAAGCCCTAACCTAAAAAAAAAACACCCAATACACCCTTAAAAAAACCTAACACTAACTCCCTGAAGATCGACTTACCCGGAGACGTCTTCATCCAAGCCGGGCCGAAGTCCTCAACGAAGCCGGGAAAAGTCTTCATCCAAGCCGGGCAGAAGAGGTCCTCCAGATGGGCAGAAGTCTTCGTCCAGGCAGCATCTTCTATCTTCATCCATCCGGCGCGGAGTGGGTCCATCTTCAAGACATCCGACGCGGAGCATCCTCTTCATCTGACGACTAATACAGAATGAAGGTACCTTAAAGTGACGTCATCCAAGATGGCGTCCCTTAGATTCTCATTGGCTGATAGAATTCTATCAGCCAATCGGAATTAAGGTAGAAAAAATCCTACAGGCTGATTAGGGGTTAATAAATTTATTATAGTGTATGCGATGCGGGAGGGCCTTGGTTTAGGGGTTAACAGGTAGTTTATTGGTGTTTAGTGTACTTTGTAGCAGTTTAGTTATGAGTTTTATGGTACCGCGTTGTACATAATACTCTTAACTACTGACTTTCAAATGCGGTTCGAATCTTGGCGGTAGAGGGTGTAACGCTCACTTTTTGGCCTCCCAGGATAGACTCGTAATACCAGCGGTATGAAAGTCCCATAGAAAAAAGACTTTACGAAGTTTACGTAAGTCGTTTTGTGGTAAGGCAAAAAAAGTGTGCGGTGCTGCTTTTTCAACTACCGCAAAACTCGTAATCTAGGCCCCTATGTTTAAAAAATCGAGCTCCCACTAGCTCCCAACACCCCTAACGTGCTTCGTCCCCCTGGGCTTTATCAAAGGTGGAACAACGCCGCTCGTTTGGGAATATGTTCCGCCCTCGTCGGTTTCTGGTTTGACGAATGACCTGTCAATCAAATCGACAATTGGATTCAAGATACGGCTTACAACTCTGACATTTAAGGTGGATCATTCCATTCCTAGTGGATAAGTTCCATGAAGGAATTCCTTGTTGAAGTAATACTCGCATAGGAGTAGGAAACATTACCAGGATATATGATCAGGGATAGTGTAATCCTATTAAATATTGTCATTTATATCCTATAGTGCTATGACTTCCATTATTATATGAAAGATTAGTGAAGACCCATTAAAGGGACATAATAGTCATATGCTAAATCACTTGAAACTGATGCAGTATAACTGTAAAAAGCTGACAGGAAAATATCACCTGAGCATCTCTATGTAAAAAAGGAAGATATTTTACCTCACAATCTCCTCAGCTCAGCAGAGTAAGTTCTGTGTAAAATGTTATACTCAGCTGCTCCCAGCTGCAGGTAAAAATAAAAAAAACTGAAGAAATGAACAGCAGCCAATCAGCATCAACAGTACTGAGGTCATGAACTCTTTTACTGTGATCTCATGAGATTTGACTTAACTCTCATGAGATTTCATTGTAAACTTCCCTAATCTGAATAGGGAAATAATATGAGAGTGCATAAGGCTCATCCTTTAGCTGTCCCAGGACAGACATACTAATATGATGCTTAGAAATCCTTTACAATGGGATGTGGCTACTGAGGAACTTTTGAGGTAAAATATCTTTCTTTTTTACATAGAGATGTTCAGGTGATATTTTCTAGTCAGCTTTTTACAGCTATGCTGCAGCACTTTCAAGTGTTTAAACATTTGGGTATTATGGCCCTTTAAGAATAATACTGTATCATTTAAGGTGGTATTGTGTTTGTGACTGTTTTAAGAATAATACTTATATTAAAACTAGTGATATAATTGTGTGATATTATCTTAACATATAATAATCCTTATCACAAGGATTTAAAACGCGTTTGAAAAATTTATACAAAAATCGATTCATATATGTGATGTCTATAGGCAAAGAATACAAAATAAAAAAAGTATTAATAAAAAATCTAAAATACTGTAAGAGAAAAAAAATTCAGTGCGAAAATACTATCATATAAATAATACTGGGTGGAAATAAATCAAATTAATGTGAATAATGTGAGTGTCGTGTTTTAAAATTTGATGTGACAAATTATAAAAAATCATTATAATTGTGAAATTAATGGGTCTTTACTATCTAGAAAAAAGTTCTGACTTTCTATAACAGATATTATTGTTGTTAAACAAATTCTATATAAACAGTATTTTAATTTTTAAATTATAGTTTTCATCTGGAAAGAGTCTGGTTGGATATTAAGGTAATGTTTTTCAAATATTAAAGCCATTAATCTTATCATGATAAAGATGGTTTAGTGTTAGTGTATGGTGTTGTTCTATTTGTACTTTGATATGTGTATATTTTATAAGAATACAAAGTAATTGTTCTGTTCATTCAGACGTGGGTGGCTGGAGGTTTAGGGGTTAATAACTTTATTATAGTGGCTGCGATGTCGGGGAGCGGCGGATTAGGGGTTAATTTATTTAAATAGTGTTGGCGATGTGGGTGGACGGCAGATTAGGGGTTATTAGGTTTATTTAATAGTCGCGATTAGTGGTTAATAAGTTTTAAATAGTGTTTGCGATGCAGGAGGATGGCCGTTTAAGGGTTAATAGGTAGTTTATGGGTGTTAGTGTACTTTGTAACACTTTAGTTTTGAGTTTTGGGAAACACTTTGTTTTTTTTTGCAAAATCCATAACTACGGCGCTATGAAAATCCCACACAAAAATGTCATTTTTTTGAGTGTGGAATGGACGTTGTGTTACAGGCTAAAATGCTTGCAGTATAGCAATACCGACACAACTCGTACTATGCGTACTATACGCTGGAATGGCCATTTTTTCAGCGTTAAAAGCCGTACTGCAACACTTCTAGCCGTATGTTATTGTTTTTGTATTTCATGCTGTTCCTGCACCTTTTTTTTTTTAAATTCATTCTTCTGTTTAAATAGCTTAATGGTGCCAGATACTGAAGCTCCACCTCTTTGTCCTGGTGGCTGCCATCTTAAAGATCAGGTATTCTTACAGTCTGATGGAATTATATAGAAATATCTACTTAAAAATACTCCCGTATGTGAAGAACATTGGAATGTGAAAGATTTACAGTAAATATATAGTTAAACTCTTTATTAAAAATCAATATTGCATAATTATGATTTTACATGTTTTCAGCTACGTGACTGCAAAGGGCTCCAATGCACTTATATACTGTATATATAGTAGAAAATGGAGCAATCCCAGCACTTCGGTAATGATACTTCCAGGACAGGAGATTAGATAAAATCAACATGTTTCTTTATTCAAAGGATAAAAGCAATACATCTTGAGAAATAGTAGGTCAATCAGTCATACGCGTTTCGTCAGCCGAGTCATTTTCTCAAGATGTATTGCTTTTATCCTTTTGAATAAAGAAACTTGTTGATTTTATCTAATCTCCTGTTCTGGAAGTATCATTACGGAAGTGCTGAGATTGCTGTATATTCTACTATTCATGTTTTGGGAAGCGGAGGTGAAGCTTCCCTCTTTTACCCTTGGCACAAGTTCTGAGCAGAGGAGTTCCCAGAGGGACTTCCGCTTGGTAACACAGGACGAGCGGAAGCAGCGGGCAGTGTGAAGAACGCTGAGAGGTACTTTTGGAGTTTACAGTGGATATAGGAGCGCTTACGACACTTACTTGCTGGAATCACTTATATATATATATATATATATATATATATATATATGTTTATATATGTATACATAAGTATTTATGTGTTTACATGTGTATATATACAGTGGGGGAAAAAAGTATTTAGTCAGCCACCAATTGTGCAAGTTCTCCCACTTAAGAAGATGAGAGAGGCCTGTAATTTTCATCATAGGTATACCTCAACTATGAGAGACAAAATGTGGAAACAAATCCAGACAATCACATTGTCTGATTTGGAAAGAATTTATTTGCATATTATGGTGGCAAATAAGTATTTGGTCACCTACAAACAAGCAAGATTTCTGGATCTCACAGACCTGTATCTTCTTCTTTAAGAGGCTCCTCTGTCCTCCACGCATTACCTGTATTAATGACACCTGTTTGAACTTGTTATCAGTATAAAAGACACCTGTCCACAACCTCAAACAGTCACACTCCAAACTCCACTATGGTGAAGACCAAAGAGCTGTCGAAGGACACCAGAAACAAAATTGTAGACCTGCACCAGGCTGGGAAGACTGAATCTGCAATAGGCAAGCAGCTTGGTGTGAAGAAATCAACTGTGGGAGCAATAATTAGAAAATGGAAGACATACAAGACCACTGATAATCTCCCTCGATCTGGGGCTCCACGCAAGATCTCACCCCGTGGGGTCAAAATGATCACAAGAACGGTGAGCAAACATCCCAGAACCACACGGGGGACCTAGTGAATGACCTGCAGAGAGCTAGGACCAACGTAACAAAGGCTACCATCAGTAACACACTACGCCACCAGGGACTCAGATCCTGCAGTGCCAGACGTGTCCCCCTGCTTAAGCCAGTACATGTCCGGGCCCGTCTGAAGTATGCTAGAGAGCATTTAGATGATCCAGAAGTGGATTGGGAGAATGTCATATGGTCAGATGAAACCAAAGTAGAACTGTTTGGTAGAAACACAACTTGTCGTGTTTGGAGGAGAGAGAACACCATACCTACTGTGAAGCATGGGGGTGGCAACATCATGCTTTGGGGCTGTTTCTCTGCAAAGGGAACAGGACGACTGATCCGTGTACATGAAAGAATGAATGGGGCCATGTAGCGTGAGATTTTGAGTGCAAACCTCTTTCCATCAGCAAGGGCATTGAAGATGAAACATGGCTGGGTCTTTCAGCATGACAATGATCCCAAACACTGCGCCCGGGCAACGAAGGAGTGGCTTCGTAAGAAGCATTTCAAGGTCCTGGAGTGGCCTAGCCAGTCTCCAGATCTCAACCCCATAGAAAACCTTTGGAGGGAGTTGAAAGTCTGTGTTGCCCAGCGACAGCCCCAAAACATCACTGCTCTAGAGGAGATCTGCATGCAGGAATGGGCCAACATACCAGCAACAGTGTGCGAAAAACTTGTGAAGACTTACAGAAAATGTTTGACCTCTGTCATTGCCAACAAAGGATATATAACAAAGTATTGAGATGAACTTTTGATATTGACCAAATACTTATTTTGCACCATAATTTGCAAATAAATTCTTTCCAAATCAGACAATGTGATTGTCTGGATTTTTTTCCACATTTTGTCTCTCATAGTTGAGGTATACCTATAATGAAAATTACAGGCCTCTCTCATCTTCTTAAGTGGGAGAACTTGCACAATTGGTGGCTGACTAAATACTTTTTTTCCCCACTGTATATATATATATATATATATATATATGTCTGTAAATACATATATACACATATAAATACATAAATACATATGTACACACATATAAACATACAGTATATATATGTGTGTGTGTGTATATATATATATATATATGTTTATATATGTATACATAAGTATTTATGTGTTTACATGTGTATATATATATATATATATATATATATATGTCTGTAAATACATATATACACATATAAATACATAAATACATATGTACACACATATAAACATACAGTATATATATGTGTGTGTGTGTGTATATATATATATATATATATATATATATATCCATCTCTAAAAGAAACAGCAACATGCCAGGATTTTCATCAAACAAATGTCAAATAAATTTATATACATATACATATTTAGACGTGTATGTATGTTAAAGCTCTTTGCAGCCTTTTTTTCTAACACCTGAGACCTCATATCTTTAAGCCCTTATAACTTTGTGTTATGATTGTAACTGTACTTTTAAATGTATTTTTGATGTTTTTTCCCTCTTTTTTTGCCTCGCGTAACAGTTAACCAGAGCTCTAAAGGTGACGCATTAAAATTGTTTGCACGCAAGCAAACGCATTTACTTTTAACTCGTATTAGCCACGAAATACTCCTTATCACTTGGATGCAATGTTTACTGCGCCAATCGTAATCTAGCCCACAATGTGTGGGTTTTATGTACCGTCTGCTGTAGGTGCAATCCCTTTCTTGTTATGTTATTATGTATAATAATTTAGGTTACGTTTTTAATAATAAAAATCTGACATGCTCTGGACATTCGCAATGCAAGTTAGCACTTACAGGCTGCTTCAGACTGCTATTACTTATGTGATAATATACTCTCTGATGTATATTGCTTGTAGACTTTGCCTATGTTTTTTATAAAAAGAATAAAACAAAATACTCTTTGCCCTGCTCTGGGACACACAATGAAAACACGGTATCTTTAGTACAGAAATATATACAACTTTTACAATGTGCATTTCCATTACCCATGTCTTTTAATGAGGACAGATTACTTATACAGAGGTTGTAAACTGAATTAACTCTATTCACATGCAGGACTGATATATTATTAAAAGTAATGTCTTACACTGTTAATAAATAAGCACTTCTCATCCGGTGCACAAAAAAAACATCCAACACACAACACATATATGAAACTCACATACGCTACTGTGACTATTTTATATTTACACTTCACATATGGGATAGACAACTCCTATCCTATAATGGAGATAAGTACTACTAAAGCGCTAAGTTTCCTATATTACTTAATCCATAAACAGCACTCATAAAGTACTTAAAATGTATGTATCTAATACTGTTTTTGTACCTTTGTTTCCTGTAATAATTTGTAGGATTTCTGGACAATTTATGGTTACTGTATTTCCAAGAGCAGTAGATGGCCAGCAGCTGAGGTTATCCCACGTTCCTTTACATCCTAAAATAAAAAGCACAAATATACTGAAGGGACGCTATAGGTTCATCTGCATATTTACTTGTTTATATGTTCAAATTACAACATTAATATGCATTAAAATCCTGGATATTATTTCTCTATCACCTAGATTTAGAGTTTTGCCTTAGCCGTCAAAAGCAGCGTTAAGGGGTCCTAACGCTGCTTTTGGCCGCCCGCTGGTATTTAGAGTCAGACAGGAAAGGGTCTAACGCTCACTTCCTTACAGCGACTCCAGGCTAGCGCAGATCCCCTTAAGCCAATTGCGTATCCTATCTTTTCAATGGGATCTGCCTAACGCCGGTATTTGGAGTCTTGGAAGAAGTGAGCGGTAGACCCTCTACCGACAAGACTCCTACCGCCAAAAAAAGTCAGTAGTTAAGAGCTTTATGGGCTAACGCCGGATAATAAAAAGCTCTTAACTACTGTGCTACAAAGTACACTAACACCCATAAACTACCTATGTACCCCTAAACCGAGGCCCCCCCCCCCCCCACATCGCCGCCACTCTAATAAAAAATTTTAACCCCTAATCTGCCAACCGGACACCGCCGCCACCTACATTATAGCTATGAACCCCTAATCTGCTGCTCCTAACATCGCCGACACCTATATTATATTTATTAACCCCTAATCTGGCTCCCCCAACGTCGCCGCTACCTACCTACACTTATTAACCCCTAATCTGCCGACCGGACCTCGCCGCCACTTTAATAAATGTATTAACCCCTAAACCGCCGCACTCCCGCCTCGCAAACACTATAATAAATAGTATTAACCCCTAATCTGCCCTCCCTAACATCGCCGCCACCTACCTACAATTATTAACCCCTAATCTCCCGCCCGCACCGTCGCCGCTACTATAATAACAATTTTAACCCCTAAACCTAACTCTAACCCTAACCCTAACACCCCCCTAACATAAATATAATTTAAATTAAACAAAATAATATTCCTAAAATTAAATAAAATAACCTAAAATTTAAAACTAAATACCTATAAAATAAACCCTAATATAGCTACAATATAATTAATAATTACATTGTAGCTATTTTAGGATTTATATTTATTTAAAAGGCAACTTTGTATTTATTTTAACTAGGTACAATAGCTATTAAATAGTTAATAACTATTTAATAGCTACCTAGTTAAAATAAGTACAAAATTACCTGTAAAATAAATCCTAACCTAAGTTACAAATACACCTAACACTACACTATCAATAAATTAATTAAATAAATAAACTACAATTAGCTAACTTAAAATACAATAAAATAAGCTATTCTATAATACAAAAAAAAAAAAAAAAAAATTCAAAAAATAAAAAAGAATTACAAGAAGTTTAAACTAATTACACCTAATCTAAGCCCCCTAATAAAATAAAAAATCCCCCCAAAATAAAAAAATGCCCTACCCTATTCTAAACTACCAAAGTAATCAGCTCTTTTACTAGCCCTTAAAAGGGCTTTTTGCGGGGCATTGCCCCAAAGTAATCAGCTCTTTTACCTGAAAATAAAAATACAATACCCCCCCAACATTACAACCCACCACCCACATACCCCTACTCTAACCCACCCAAACCCCCCTTAAAAAACCTATCGCTAACCCCCTGAAGATCATCCTACTTTGAGTCGTCTTCACCCAGCCGAGCCGAATTCTTCATCCAAGGTGCGCAGAGGAGGTCCTTCATCCGGTAGAAGTCTTCATCCAAGCGGGGCAAGAAGAGGTCCTCCATCCGGTAGAAGTGTTCATCCAGGACGCATCTTCAATCTTCATCCATCCGGAGCGGAGCAGAGCCATCTTCAAAGGAGCCGACGCGATGACATCCTCTTCAACCGATGACTGCCCGATGAATGAAGGTTCCTTTAAAGGACGTCATCCAAGATGGTGTCCCTTCAATTCCGATTGGCTGATAGGATTCTTTCAGCCAATCGGAATTAAGGTAGAAAAAATCTGATTGGCTGATGCAATCAGCCAATCAGATTGAAGTTCAATCAGATTGGCTGATCCAATCAGCCAATCGTATTGAGCTCGCATTCTATTAGCTGTTCCGATCGGCCAATAGAATGCAAGCTCAATACGATTGGCTGATTGGATCAGCCAATCGGATTGAACTTCAATCTGATTGGCTGATTGCATCAGCCAATCAGATTTTTTGTACCTTAATTCCGATTTGCTGATAGAATCCTATCAGCCAATCGGAATTGAAGGGACGCCATCTTGGATGACGTCCCTTAAAGGAACCTTCATTCGTCGGGAAGTCGTCGGTTGAAGAGGATGGCTCCGCGTCGGCTCCTTTGAAGATGGCTCCGCTCCGGATGGATGAAGATTGAAGACGCCGCCTGGATGAACACTTCTACCGGATGGAGGACCTCTTCTTGCCCGCTTGGATGAAGACTTCTACCGGATGAAGGACCTCCTCTGCGCACCTTGGATGAAGAATTCGGCTCGGCTGGATGAAGACGACTCAAGGTAGGATTATCTTCAGGGGGTTAGTGATAGGTTTTTTAAGGGGGGTTTGGGTGGGTTAGAGTAGGGGTATGTGGGTGGTGGGTTGTAATGTTGGGGGGGGTATTGTATTTTTATTTTCAGGTAAAAGAGCTGATTACTTTGGGGCAATGCCCCGCAAAAAGCCCTTTTAAGGGCTGGTAAAAGTGCTGATTACTTTGGTAGTTTAGAATAGGGTAGGGCATTTTTTTATTTTGGGTGGATTTTTTATTTTATTAGGGGGCTTAGATTAGGTGTAATTAGTTTAAACTTCTTGTAATTCTTTTTTATTTTTTGTAATTTAGTGTTTGTTTGTTTTTTTGTATTATAGAATAGTTTATTTTATTGTATTTTAAGTTAGCTCATTGTAGTTTATTTATTTAATTAATTTAATGATAGTGTAGTGTTAGGTGTATTTGTAACTTAGGTTAGGATTTATTTTACAGGTAATTTTGTACTTATTTTAACTAGGTAGCTATTAAATAGTTATTAACTATTTAATAGCTATTGTACCTAGTTAAAATAAATACAAAGTTGCCTTTTAAATAAATATAAATCCTAAAATAGCTACAATGTAATTATTAATTATATTGTATCTATATTAGGGTTTATTTTATAGGTAAGTATTTAGTTTTAAATAGGATTATTTTATTTAATTTTAGGAATATTATTTCGTTTAATTTAAATTATATTTATGTTAGGGGGGTGTTAGGGTTAGGGTTAGAGTTAGGTTTAGGGGTTAATAATTTTATTATAGTAGCGGCGACAGTGCGGGCAGGAGATTAGGGGTTAATAATTGTAGGTAGGTGGCGGCGATGTTAGGGAGGGCAGATTAGGGGTTAATACTATTTATTATAGTGTTTGCGAGATGGGAGTGCGGCGGTTTAGGGGTTAATACATTTATTATAGTGCCGGCGATGTCCGGTCGGCAGATTAGGGGTTAATAAGTGTAGGTAAGGTGGCGGCAACGTTGTGGGGGGCAGATTAGGGGTTCATAAATATAATATAGGTGTCGGCGATGTTAGGGGCAGCAGATTAGGGGTTCATAGGGATAATGTAGGTTGCGGCGGTGTACGGAGCGGCAGATTAGGGGTTAATAATATATAGCAGGTGTCAGTGATAGCGGGGCGGCAGATTAGGGGTGTTTAGACTCGGGGTTCATGTTAGGGTGTTAGGTGCAGACTTAGAGAGTGTTTCCCCATAGGAAACAATGGGGCTGCGTTAGGAGCTGAACGCTGCTTTTTTGCAGGTGTTAGGTTTTTTTTCAGCCCTAACTGCCCCATTGTTTCCTATGGGGGAATCGTGCACAAGCACGTTTTTCCAGCTTAACACTATCGTAGGCAACGCTGGTATTGAGGGTTGAAGTGGAGCTAAATTAGGCTCAACGCTCCCTTTTCTGAGCCTAACGCAGCCCCTCAGACAACTCTAAATACCAGCGTTGTCTTAAGGGTTCGCTGGGAAAAAAAGCAGCGTTAGCTACGCGGGTCTTTACCGACAAAACTTTAAATCTAGCCGTAAGATTTTAAGGTCAATTCCTGAGTATGACAGAATAGTATATTTACACAGCTGAGCTTATTGTTGTTTAGAATCTGGTAAACTAAGTTGATCATTCTGGATCTTACAAGTAGACTTTCCACTCACTGTATGAAGGGCTAAATGTGTTGTCTGTCTCTACAAACACTTACCTTGTTGCTCCCAGCCAAGCTCAGACACATTTTGCTTCTCTGCTGCAAGAACATCAGCACAGAGTTCCTCCTGCCTCTTCAGGACCCTCAGCAGGTCGCATAGCAGCTGAACACCGCCAGTCTGAAGAGAGAAAATGTGTTCAGTGCAGTGACCTTATACTAAATCTTACTTTGCTCTACTGTACCTTGGTTATTGATTGTTATCCGTACAGGAAATCTTGCAGTTTTAAAAAAAATAATAATAATTCAAGCTTGATGTGAACACTTTATGAAGATTCTCTAAAAAGCTCAGCACTTCATCTAAATAACCTCAACCAAATAGTAGCACTCTCTTGACTGACATAGCAATCATAATGCCAATTAAGGGCTAGATTACGAGTATTTTACGCTCCTGCTTGTGTGTTAACTCTGCTAGAAGTAAACTTTTTGCATTTGCTGGGTAGTGCGCATATTACAAGTTGAAAGTAAAAGGTTTTGGCACAAGTGCTAACCCGATGCGTGCAAAAAACAAAACTTAGAATATCGTGACCTCGTTAACGTATTCCCCCATAGACTTCAATGGAGTGACAGCCAACAAGTTGCGCAAACCTGGTTGTGTTTTATCAAGTGCGTTAACCTTACATGAAATATAAATAATTCACATTCCAATGTTCTTTACATAGCAGAGTATGATCTATTTATTCATAGATACATATTTCTATATATATTATATATCTGATGGTTTTTGTTAAAATATATATCTATACCTATATATATAATTAATACAACAAGGATTGAAAAGTTCTTGCACCGTCTATAGGAACCCGGGAAGCACCTGGCAGTGAAGGAAAACATTTAAGTTAAAATAAAATTCTGCTGGAAAATACAAAAATAGAAAAACAAGATAGCCCTTCCTACTTGTTTAACTGTTTAAATCTGGAACCAAGGTACAAGTATATTCTCAGCACAAACTATCATGAATATTTGAGTTAGAATAATACAGAGAAGATCTATAGAACATGAACACTTAAGATATATATATATATATATATATATATATATATATAGGATACATGAAGAAAAACAAGGAGCCTGGAACATCGAATGCCAAGTGGTTTATTCAAACACAGGGTGGGTAACACTAACACAGGTGTGCAAGGGGTGCTAGATCTGATGCGTTTCGCGCATGCTCACATGCGTTTCATCAGAGATATATATATAGCAAGAAACAGAGTGAAGCACTCACTGGACTTTAGATATCAAAGTGAAATATTTATTTAGTGACGTTTCGGGACCTCAAACGTCACTAAATAAATATTTTCACTTTGATATCTAAAGGCCTATTTATCAAGCTGTCAACTGTGCTGCATTCTTCGGCACCAATATGCTCTCCTGACATCGCCTAACATTGCGGCCGCGGACCTGAATACGCTCTCCATATTTAACAAAAAAGCTGTCAAAAAGCCGCGCACCAAGTATGGGGCGATGAGCAGCGGACTGTTGTTAACTAAACAGTCATCGATCTCGCTGCTATTCGGCTTTCTCACAGCTTTATTTGTATACTGTCACTAAACACCGCCACTATACTAAACTGTTTAACCCCTATCCCGCCGCTCCCAGACCCCGCCGCAACTAAAGTTATTAACCCCTATCCTGCTGCTCCCGGAGCCCACCGCAACGCTAATAAAGTTATTAACCGCTATTCCGCCACTTCCCGACCCTGCCGCAACTAAATAAAGTTATTAACCCCTACACCGCCTCTCCCGGAGCCCACCGCAACTCTAATAAACTTATTAACCCCTATCCTGCTGCTCCCGGACCCCGCCGCCACCTACATTATGTTCTTAACCCCTAATCTGATGCCCCCCTACACCGCCGCCACCTAATTTATGTTATTAACCCCTATCCCGCCGCTCATAGAGCCCACCGCAACTAAATAAAGTTATTAACCCCTAAACCGCCAGCCCCCCACATCGCCATAAACTAAATTAACCTATTAACCCCTAAACCTAACAACCCGCCAACTGTACATTAAATATTAACTCATCCCTATCTTATAATAAATTTAAACTTACCTTTAGATTTAAATTAAACTATATTGAACTATTAATTAACCTACCCTAACTATTATACTAAAATTACATTAAACTATATTAAACTAATAATGAATCTACCCTAACTGTTATACTAAAATTACATTAAACTATATTAAACTAATAATTAATCTACCCTAACTGTTATACTAAAATTACATTAAACTACAAATTAAATTAACTATATTATATATTTAAACACCTAACCCTACTTATATAATTTAAATCTACACTAATAAATTACTAAGTTACAAAAAACTAACAACTAAGTTACAAAAAATAACAAAAACTAAGTTACAAAAAAAATAAACACTAAGTTACACAAAATAAAAAAGAAATTATCAAAGATTTAAACTAATTACACCTTATCTAAGGGCCCTATGAAAATAAAAAAGCCCCTAAAATAAAAAACTGCCTAACCTACAATAAACTGCCAACGGCCCTTAAAAGGGCCTTTTGCGGGGCATTGCCTCAAAGAAATAAGCTCTTTTACCTGTAAATAATAAATACAAATACCCCCCCAACTGTAAAACCCACCACCCACACAACCAACCCCCCAAATAAAAACCTAACTAAAAAAACCTAAGCTCCCCATTGCCCTGAAAAGGGCATTTGGATGGGCACTGCCCTTAAAAGGGCATTTAGCTCTATTGCAGCCCAAACCCCTAATCTAAAAATAAAACCCACCCAATACACCCTTAAAAAATCCTAACACTAACCCCTGAAGATTCACTTACAGTTTTGAAGATCCGACATCCATCCTCCAAGAAGCCGGCCGAAATCTTCATCCAAGCCCGCAGAAGTCTTCACCCAGACGGCATCTTCTATCCTCATCCATCCGGCGCGGAGCGGGTCCATCTTCAAGACATCCGACGCGGAGCATCCTCTTCGTTCAACGTCTTCTTCCCGAATGAAGGTTCCTTTAAATGACATCATCCAAGATGGCGTCCCTTAGATTCCGATTGGCTGATAGAATTCTATCAGCCAATCGGAATTAAGGTTGAAAAAATCCCATTGGCTGTTGCAATCAGCCAATAGGATTGAGCTTTCATCCTATTGGCTATTCCACTTTAGAAACTGCCGGCGCCTAAGAAAAGTAAAGAAAATAACAAATCTCCAGTAAAAGTCTAACACGCCTCCCAAAAATAAGCCGAACACGTAAAACCCCTATATCTGCAATCCCCCCCTCTCATTACTAATATTAAATGTATTAACCCCTAGACCGACAACCCCCCACAACGCAATATGCCTATTTAAACTATTAACCCCTATATCCGCCATCAAACCCACACCGCAAGTAATAACTAAATTATTAATCCCTAAATCCGCCAACCCCAACATCGCAAACTACCTATTAAAACTATTAACCCTTAATCCGCCATTAACCCACAACGCAATAAACCTATTCAAGTATTAACCCCTAAACCGCCATAGCCCACAACGCAATAAACCTAACCTAACCCCCCTAAATAAACTTTACCTAATTTACAAAATACTAAAGTTACTATTAAATTTAACAAAAAACACTACTTTTAAAATACAAAAAACTAACGGCTAGATTTAGAGTTTTGTCGGTAACGACCCGTGTAGCTAACGCTGTTTTTTTTCCCCCCGCACCTTTTAAATACTGCTGGTATTTAGAGTTCACAGAATGGCTGCGTTAGGCTCCAAAAAAGGAGCGTAGAGCATAATTTACCGCCACTGCAACTCTCAATACCAGCGGTGCTTACGGACGCGGCCAGCTTCAAAAACGTGCTCGTGCACGATATCCCCATAGGAAACAATGGGGCAGTTTGAGCTGAAAAAAAACCTAACACCTGCAAAAAAGCAGCGTTCAGCTCCTAACGCAGCCCCATTGTTTCCTATGGGGAAACACTTCCTAAGTCTGCATCTAACACCCTAACATGAACCCCCGAGTCTACACACCCCTAACCTTACACTTATTAACCCCTAATCTGCCGCCCCCGCTATCGCTGACACCTGCATATTTTTTTAACCCCTAATCTGCCGCTCCGTACACCACCGCAACCTACATTATACCTATGTACCCCTAATCTGCTGCCCCTAACACCGCCGACCCCTATATTATATTTATTAACCCCTAATCTGCCCCCCACAACGTCGCCGCCAGCTACCTACAATAATTAACCCCTAATCTGCCGACCAGACCTCACCGCTACTATAATAAATGTATTAACCCCTAATCCGCCTCACTCCCGCCTCAATAACCCTATAATAAATAGTATTAACCCCTAATCTGCCCTCCCTAACATCACCGACACCTAGCTTCAAGTATTAACCCCTAATCTGCCGACCGGACCTCGCCGCTACTCTATTAAATTTATTAACCCCTAAAGCTAAGTCTAACCCTAACACTAACACCCCCCTAAGTAAATATAATTTTTATCTAACGAAATAAATTAACTCTTATTAAATAAATTAATCCTATTTACAGCTAAATACTTACCTGTAAAATAAACCCTAATATAGCTACAATATAACTAATAATTATATTGTAGCTATTTTAGGATTAATATTTATTTTACAGGCAACTTTGTAATTATTTTAACCAGGTACAATAGCTATTAAATAGTTAATAACTATTTAATAGCTACCTAGTTAAAATAATTACAAAATTACCTGCAAAATAAATCCTAACCTAAGTTACAATTAAACCTAACACTACACTATCAATAAATAAATTACATAAAATACCTACAATTAAATACAATTAAATAAACTAACTAAAATACAAAAAATAAAAAAATAACTAAGTTACAAAAAATAAAAAAATAATTTACAAACATTAGAAAAATATTACAACAATTTTAAGCTAATTACACCTACTCTAAGCCCCCTTATAAAATAACAAAGCCCCCCAAAATACAAAAATGCCCTACCCTATTCTAAAATTAAAATAGAAAAGCTCTTTTACCTTACCAGCCCTTAAAAGGGCCTTTTGCGGGGCATGCCCCAAAGAAAACAGCTCTTTTGCCTGTAAAAAAAAACATACAATACCCCCCCCCAACATTACAACCCACCACCCACATACCCCTATTCTAACCCAAACCCCCCTTAAATAAACCTAACACTAAGCCCCTGAAGATCTCCCTACCTTATCTTCACCACGCCGGGTATCACTGATCCGTCCAGGCTCCGAAGTCTTCATCCAAGCCCAAACGGGGGCTGAAGATGTCCATGATCCGGCTGAAGTCTTGGCCCAAGCGGGGGCTGAAGATGTCCATGATCCGGCTGAAGTCTTGATCCAAGCGGGAGCTGAAGAGGTCCATGATCCGGCTGAAGTCTTCTATCAAGCGGCATCTTCAATCTTCTTTCTTCCGGATCCATCTTCATCCCGCCATCGGTGGTCATCGGTGAAGAAGGATGTTCCGCGTCGGCGGGATGAAGATGGATCCAGAAGAAAGAAGATTGAAGATGCCGCTTGATAGAAGATTTCAGCCGGATCATGGACCTCTTCAGCTCCCGCTTGGATCAAGACTTCAGCCGGATCATGGACCTCTTCAGCCCCCACTTGGGCCAAGACTTCAGCCGGATCATGGACATCTTCAGCCCCCGCTTGGGCCAAGACTTCAGCCGGATCATGGACATCTTCAGCCCCCGCTTGGGCTTGGATGAAGACTTCGGAGCCTGGATGGATGGGTGATACCCAGCGTGGTGAAGATAAGGTAGGGAGATCTTCAGGGGCTTAGTGTTAGGCTTATTTAAGGGGGGTTTGGGTTAGATTAGGGGTATGTGGGTGGTGGGTTGTAATGTTGGGGGGGGGTATTGTATGTTTTTTTTTACAGGCAAAAGAGCTGTTTTCTTTGGGGCATGTCCCGCAAAAGGCCCTTTTAAGGGCTGGTAAGGTAAAAGAGCTTTTCTATTTTAATTTTAGAATAGGGTAGGGCATTTTTTTATTTTGGGGGGCTTTGTTATTTTATTAGGGGGCTTAGAGTAGGTGTAATTAGCTTAAAATTGTTGTAATATTTTTCTAATGTTTGTAAAAAAAAATTTATTTTTTGTACTTTAGTTAGTTTATTTAATTGTATTTATTTGTAGGTATTTTATGTAATTTATTTATTGATAGTGTAGTGTTAGGTTTAATTGTAACTTAGGTTAGGATTTATTTTACAGGTAATTTTGTAATTATTTTAACTAGGTAGCTATTAAATAGTTATTAACTATTTAATAGCTATTGTACCTGGTTAAAATAATTACAAAGTTGCCTGTAAAATAAATATTAATCCTAAAATAGCTACAATATAATTATTAGTTATATTGTAGCTATATTAGGGTTTATTTTACAGGTAAGTATTTAGCTTTAAATAGGATTAATTTATTTAATAAGAGTTAATTTATTTCGTTAGATAAAAATTATATTTAACTTAGGGGGGTGTTAGTGTTAGGGTTAGACTTAGCTTTAGGGGTTAATAAATTTAATAGAGTAGCGGCGAGGTCCGGTCGGCAGATTAGGGGTTAATACTTGAAGTTAGTTGTTGGTGATGTTAGGGAGGGCAGATTAGGGGTTAATACTATTATTATAGGGTTATTGAGGCGAGAGTGAGGCGGATTAAGGGTTAATACATTTATTATAGTAGCGGTGAGGTCCGGTCGGCAGATTAGGGGTTAATTATTGTAGGTAGCTGGTGACGACGTTGTGGGGGGCAGATTAGGGGTTAATAAATATAATATAGGGGTCGGCGGTGTTAGGGGCAGCAGATTAGGGGTACATAGGGATAACGTAGGTGGCGGCGGTTTGCGGTCGGAAGATTAGGGGTTAAAAAAATGTAATAGAGTGGTGGCGATGTGGGGGGACCTCGGTTTAGGGGTGCATAGGTAGTTCATGGGTGTTAGTGTACTTTAGAGCACAGAAGTTAAGAGCTTTATGAACCAGCGTTAGCCCAGAAAGCTCTTAACTCCTGACTTTTCTCTGCGGCTGGTGTTTTGTCTTTAGATTTCTAACGCTCACTTCAGCCAAGACTCTAAATACCAGCGTTAGAAAGATCCCATTGAAAAGATAGGATACGCAAATGGCATAGGGGGATCTGCAGTATGGAAAAGTCGCGGCTGGAAAGTGAGCGTTAGACCCTTACCTACACGACTCTAAATACCAGCGGTAGCCCAAAACCAGCGTTAGGAGCCTCTAACGCTGGTTTTGACGGCTAACGCCAAACTCTAAATATAGGCGTAAATATAAATTAAAGTGGCAGTCTAATCAAAATTCAGGAGTAGACTGTCCCTTTAAGCAAGAATTATAGAAAATAAAAAAATCTAAGATTACAGAAAATAATAAATAAAATTACAAAATTTTAAATAAATTACACCTAATCCCTATGAAAATAAAAAGCCCCCCCAAAATAAAAACACCCCCTAATCTAATAAACTACCAGTAGCCCTAAAAAGGACTTTTTGCAGTGCATTGCCCCAAGATAATCAGCTCTTTTGCCAAAAAAACACACAAAGCCCCCCCCCCCTAACAGTAAACCCCCCACCCACCAACCCCCCCCCCCAAAAAAAAACTAACACTAAAAACCCTAAACTACCCATTGCCCTGAAAAGGGCATTTGTTGAGCATTGCCCTTAAAAGGGCATTCAGCTCTTTTGCTGCCCACCCTATCTAAATAAAATAAATCCCCCAAAAACCCCTTAAAAAACCCTAAGTCTAACCCCCAAGTGGTCCTCACCTGTCCTGAAGTTCAGCAGAGAAGGCCCTGTTCCAGGCGGTGAAGTCTTCTTCCAAGCGGCGACCTCTTCTTTCTTATTCTAGGAACCAGCCGGCACGGAGCGGAGGACGGAGTTGAAGACCGATGACCGCGGAGCTGAAGACCGGCGACTCTGGAACTGAAGACCGGCGACCGCGGAGCCATGGAGCGTGGAGGATCCTCTTCATACGATCTCCGCCGTACACTGAATAGGAATTCAAGGTACGTGATTAAAAATGGCGTCCCTTGAATTCCTATTGGCTGATTTGAGCCTTCAAATTCAAATCAGCCAAATGGATGAGAGCTACTGAAATCCTATTGGCTGTTCAAATCCTTTTAGCCTGTAACGCAACGTCAGTCCCGCACACGTAAAAATGAAGTTTTTTCATGGGATTCCCGCCGGTATTACAAGTTTTGCAATCTGGATAAAAAGTGAGCGTTACAGCCTAAAACGACAAGATCTGTACCGCCATTAAAAGTCAGTAGCTCCAAATCTGTAACATAAAACTCATAACTAAACTGCTACAAAGTACACTAAACACCCATAAACTACCTATTAACCCCTAAACCGAGGACCTCCCGCATGGCAAACATTATAATACAATTTTTAACCCCTAATCTGCCACTCCCGACATCGCTGCCACTAAAAATTTTTATTAACCCCTATTCCGCTGCTCCCTGACATTGTCGCCATTATAATAAACTTAATAACCCCTAAACCGTCGCCCTCCCGCACGCAAACGCTATTTAAATATTATTAACCCCTAATCTGATGTCCGCCCACACAGCCGCTATAATAAACCTATTACCCCCTAAACCGCAAGCCCCCCACAACGAAATATACTAAAATAAACTATTAACCCCTAAACCAAAAGCCCCCCAAAACGAAATAAACTAATTTAAACTAGTAACCCCTAAACCTAACGACCCCCTAACTTTATATTAAAATTACAATTTCCCTAGCTTAAATTAAAACTTACTAAACTACCAATAAAAAAATCCTAACACACCGCGTTTCGGCCCAGCTATGTGGGCCTTTATCAAGTCTTGATAAAGGCCCACATAGCTGGGCCGAAACGCGTTGACAAGTACCTGGTAAGCTCTTTTCCAATCTTATAACACCAGTTTGGACAATTTTGTACATGTTATTTTATATTTACAGGACATTATCAGTAATGGAGGACTAGGACCAAGAGGATAACCATCACAGGATTTTCACCACCAGGATCACCACGACACTTCTCACCACCAGGAAACAAATATACTACACCACGACACTCAGCATTAGGAAACAAGTTTGTGTTTTGTTGTGCATTTTGCTCTTGGATTACAATTTAACAGGATTGTGACACTCACTTATTTTTGGACACTACAACTGTTATATCTGTTGCATTTTTTGCATTTTTTGCATTTTTTTGATTTTTTTGTTGCATTTTTCACTATCACATTTTTATTTTCACTATATTTTTTTTTTTTTTTTTTTTAAATATTGTTTTTTATTGAGCAATTTTCAAGTTTACAACAAAATAAGAAAAAGAGGGAAAGGAAAAGGGGGAAAAATAAATAAAATTCCAAATAGACAAGTATAATTAAGAACATTATGAAGAAGGGACAAGACGGTATAAGTCATCACAACAATTTTTAGGATCGTAGTAAAACAATTAGTTAATTAGTTAATTATCAGCCGGGTAAAGGCTAGTAGGACAATTGACAACAAGTGCGCTAAGGCGAATACAAAGATTTCACTATATTTTTATATATTTTTCAATTTTTTTGACATTTTTCTAATTTTATATTATTTCACTATTTCACATTAAGATTTTTATTTTTTATTTCAGCATTCACACTGTAACTCGTGTGTCTTAGCTTCCCACTGTCTTAGCAATTAGGGACATCTGGTTAATACCCGTATCAGCTTACATCTGACCAGACCTTTGATTTTAGCCACTATCAGTTAGAGGCAGAATTTTAACTGTTAGCTAGGTGGATCCACCAGTTTAATGTTTTAGTGTTTTATTGTATTTACATTTATTGTATATGTATATTTTATATGCCTTTTATCTCTATATTAAAACCACATGAATGCTTGCTAACCACATGAAAATATTTGCACCTGCCTTAGGCGCTTCTTACATTCCTATTATCTAATATTTAAATGAAACAAGAATCACAAACCAAAATATACTATCAGAACCAGCGTTTTTTTTTTGTATATTTAGATGAAATAATATTTAAAGAGACAAAAGGGTCAAAATTTAAATGTTTAATTTGCATTTTTAAAATATACTTCCATTAGCAAAAAAAAAAAAGTGAGTTGCAGAAGTTATTTTGCAGAGGAGAGAATAAGCAAATCGTGTAATTCGAATGAAGAAAATGTGAGGGAAGAGAAGGGCTGTATTGGCTGAAAGGTGCAACGAGAGGAAGGTAAAATACCAACACCACCTCCTTGTCTATTGTCAGAGAGTTCCAGAGTGTACATGTGAAGGGGGTGGTGGCTTTAGATGCAAGAGGAATGGGATTAAGGTTACCAGAATTCTATTTAAAGGCACACATTGGTGTGCAAGGCTAGGAAGTTGTGGGGGACGAGGATTAGGGGAGATTTTACCAGCAGCCAGTACGAGCAAGAGGGTGAGTCACATGAGATGAGATGCAGATTTGCAGTAATGTTTATAGGATGAGGTGCACGGGGTAGAGTCTTTAGGAATGTGTGAAGTTCATTAATACAAAAGTAAGGTGAGGTTAAGAGAGATGGGCTAATGAGCAGTGCAGGTGGTGAGGGTGGAAGGAGTATAAAGTAGTTTGTTATAGAGATAAAAGGTAGCTAAAAGGAATATGAAGATATTGAGCATTATTACAAAAGAAGTATGCTAGAAAGATATGAAAAAAAGAGAGAAAAAACAGGTAGCACACAGCAGTGAGTGAATGGAAAGTGAGAATAATGTTGATTGGGTAGTCAAAAAAAATGAAAGTCTAAGGTAATTCAGCCATGTTCTATATTCAGCCTCTAGGTGCCATTTCACCCCCCTTCATAATATTTACTACAAATAAACCATTACCAATCAAATGTTCTACCTTTGCACATCAATCAGTCCATCTCATTCTATTTACCAAGATATCCCTCTCTATATGCAAATCAAGTGTGGGGGTAGATTTACCAAGCAACAGATGCTGCTATCTACCCCTGATGTTTCCGACTCGCCGGAAACACAAGTTAAGAAGCAGCGGCTTAAGACTACTGCTCCTTAACTCGTCCCCCACTTCTGAGGTGGCGGACTGCAATCATCCTGATCCAATCGAGATGATTGACACCCCCGGCTAGCGGCTGATTGGCCCCAAATGTGCAGGAGGCGGCATTGCATAAGCATTTCACCAGAAATGCTTGCGCAATGTTAAATGCCGACAGCATATGCTGTCAGCATTTAGCAATGCCGGGCGGATATGATTCACTGCAGCCAATCTTTTTCCTCCCAGCATTTGATAAATCGGCCCCTATATATCAATTAGGCCATCACCTTATTTTTAGAAATGCATCTTAAATAAAAATCATTTTGCAAACAACAATCTGCAAAGATCATATCTTACTATTTTTAATATAATTAATAAAATATGAAATATGTTCCTGTGTCAATCTCTTTAACTCTCCTCTAGTTACTTATATGTTCTTTACTTGTAATTAATTTACTATCTCTGAAACTCCCCGAATGCAGCCATATGCTGCTATTTCCGCACAAGCCTTAAGGCTCGCCGAAAACAGGAGTTAAGAAGCAGCGGTCTTAAGACTGCTGCTCCTTAACTCATCCGCCAGCAATCATCCTGATCAGATACGCTCGGGTTGATTGACACCCCCTGCTAGATTGGCCGCCAATCTGCAGGGGGCGGCATTGCACAAGCATTTCACAAGAAATGCTTGTGAAATGATAAATGCTAACAGCGTATCGAAAGGTAAAGGTAAAGTATGTCAAACAAATAAACAAGAACAAGTAAAGTTTGCCACAGTATAAACTGCAGGTCAAATAAAGTCTAGTGCTGAAAGGTGGTATCAGGAATAGTATTTTTATCATTGTGTGCTGAAATGTAAAACTGTGTTTGTGTATTTATCAATTTGTGTTATTCCAACACCCCTAACACATCTTTATTAACAGTGAATGTGGGTTTTGTTTTTCATATAATGGAATTAATGTTCCTCCTTGCGTACATCAGTAATTGGTACAGTTAGGTTTTGTCCAATTTCATCCTATGTGGGTGATTTTTACTCAGTATTGTTTTGTTACTTTATCATAATTTGGTAAATTGCTTCTTTCTTTATTTTAGGCAGATTTTATTCTAATCGCTCCTTTGCTTCCAGCTTTATGCTGTTTGTCGAGACCATAAAGTGGCAGAAGAACTTAAAATCACTTGTAAACAAAGATATGAACAGGCCAGTTCAGTATCACTTGTAAACAAAGATATAAACAGGCCAGTTCAGTATCACTTGTAAACAAAGATATGAACAGGCCAGTTCAGTATCACTTGTTCCTTTAAATTGACTTTAGTTTATACCAGAACACCAGGCTCTGTTTTTCATAAATGGGAAAAAAATACACCTTTTGCCCACTGTGTGGTGCTGTTTATCCAGCAAGCTAGTGGATTTCTTTATCTTGGTTAGGTATTTCCACTGACATCTGAATTATAGATCTCGTTTTTCTTTCTTTTTTTATTTTATTACAATCTTTAAATGAGTTAAGAAAAACAAAAAAACAAAACATGTTAAAAAATATTGTGTCAATAACAATCCTTTAGAAATGTTTAGCAAATGATTTTTCTACACAATTTACAGTTAAACTCTATGTGCATATTTGTAGTCAAATCATTTGAAACGCTTTTCTAAACGCCCGTAATTGTTCCCAATATTATGTGGGTACAAACGGTTATCTTAAAGACAGATGACAGAATCTTTGTGTTGCAAAAATGTAATTGAGATATAAATAATCAAGAGGCCAAGAAAAGATTCAAACGTGTTAGAGTTAAATGGTATAACTTTATACCACAATGAGAACTAGTACTAATAACTGTAACTCAAGATGATTCAAAGGGATATGAAACCCAAAAATTGTATTTTGTGATTCAGACAGAGCATAAAATATTAAATAAGTTTTCAAATTACTTTTATTATTAAATTTCCATGATATTCTTTGTTGAAGAGATACATAGGTAGACATCTGGAGCACTACATGACAGGATATAATGCTGCCATCTCGTGCTCTTGCAAATGGATAACATTCTTGCAAAACTGCTGTCATATAGTGCTCCAGACGTGCACACTCCTGAGCTTTTTTTTCAACAAAAGATAACAAGAGAACCAAAAAAATGTGATAATAGAAGTAAACTAGAAAGTTGTTTAAATGGTGTGCTCTGTCTGAATCATGAAAGAAACATTTTGAGTTTTAGGGGTGATGTCTGCACTTAGACAGCTGTAGCCACCTGGGAAGTTAAGATACAGTAAATAAAGTGCACATTTTTGGAAAGTACAACCATTGGCCCATCAAATAAGGGGCTACATGTAAATATAGCGCAAAGAGTGCGTAAGAAATAGCTGAACATGTCACTTTGTTTAGAAAAAAATATTTTATTACTAAAGCCCCATATTCTGTCAATTGTTCCGCACTCCACTTTTGTGCTAGAAATAAATGTAGCCCCTCATTTTATGACCAAAGGGGTGTACTTTATACAAATGTGTACTTTATGCACCCTATTTTAACTTCCCAAGTGGCTATAGCTATTTAACTGCAGACATGACAGCCTGAAAAAAGTCTAAAATAATTGTCTTTTCATTTTTAGGGGTGATGTCTGCAATAAAGTGTGCCCCCAGCGCTAAGTGTTGCAGATACCTATAGCTCCTTGAAAGGGGTACCTAGCTACCCCAGAAGGAATCAGTTAAAAGAATATCACAAGGAGCGCCTAGAATAAGGCTAAGGTAAAAAATGTGTATTAATAGTAAACGTTTATTTTAAAACATGAAACGTATTTGAAATTATACAATTAAAAAATATTCCATACAACATGAATCCATGTGACACAGTGAGCTCAATAAGAACAAAAAAGTTGAAATGATTCCTGAATGGCTAAATGAACCATGTTAATTGGGTGATGATCCTTGAAAATATAAATCCTTGATTGGTGAGGTGCAAAAAATAAAAATTAAAAAAACTGGGTGAAAAGATGAGTTAAAAACTGGGTGGAAAAATCCCTAAAAAAGGTAAAAAATGGAGAATACAAAAAATATGTGAATAATATGTGGAATAAGTGAAATTTGTGGAATTTCGCTATCCAAAAAGATGTGTGTGTGATCAAAGTGCCATTGTAAGGGATAAGTGAAGGGCAAAGTTAATCCTATTTTGGAAAATTCTAGAATTATCCAAAACTGTCCTCCTGTGTGCCGTGTTCCATGACCTAAAAGCAAAAAAGTACAATGGTGCAATAACGCTAAAAACAATTGGAGTGTAGAGAAATAGGCTTACCATATACTGTCAACGCGTTTCGGCCTTATCATAGGCCTTTATCAAGACTCTTTTTAGTCCCCTTCCTGGACTAACAGACTAAGGCCATTAACATTGTTCATTTAGCCATTTCGAATAAGTTTCATGTTTTAAAATAAACGTTTACTATTAATACACGTTTTTAACCTTAGCCTTATTCTAGGCGCTCCTTGTTATATTCTTTTAACTGATGTCTGCAATAAGAAAGCTGTAGCCATCTAGAAATTTAAGATGCAGTAAATAAAGTGCACATTTTTGGAAAGTACACCCCTTGGTGCATCGAATAAGGGGCTACATGTATATATAGCACAAAATTGGAGTGCACAATATATAACTAAACAGTGCACTTTGCTCAGAAAACATTTTGTTTTTTTATACAAGTGCAATATTTGCTTATTTGTTACATACTCCAGTTTTGATATATAAATACAAATAAACCCTCATCGGATAGACCTGGAAGTGTAGTTTCTAAAAATGTACAGCCAAAGGGTTAAAATGGCATGCTCTGTCTGAATCATGAAAGAACATTTTTTGAGTTTCATCTCCCTTTAAATTGGGGGAGGGAAGTTCTGGTAAAGTCACTATGGGCACAACGATCTAAAGCTCTCTGTGGTCCCTCAAAATAAAAAATAAAGCCAAATTATACCTTTTGAGTTGTTTAATCTGCTATGCAGGGTTCTGAATGTTAAGGAGAGACACCTACATTGCAATATAGTGCTTAAAAAGAGCTCACAAGGATTTTACATAATTCCTCCCCATGCAGGTGAGGTTTTTGATCCTCAGTCCCTATAAGAGGTAACTAATGTCTGTGACCTGAATTTCTGTTACATATAAAATAATTGTATTTAATTCTCAACACAGAGCAAACACCTTAATGATGTGTACAAGGCACTGGTCACTTTATAGCTGTGCTATTTGTCATTGCCCAATAGTAATCTACCATTTCACCAAATTCTTGATTCCTATTGTAAGTATGATGTAGCCTAAGGAGAGAACATAATAAACAAGATTAATCCATCCTGTTACCAAACATAGGGCCAGATTACGAGTAGAGCGCAAAATATTGCTTAAGCAAGCACAATATTGCGCAAGAGCGCACTTCCATAGGCTCGAATGAGAGCCTCGTTGCTGTGAGAAGGGGGTAAGCGAAGGGGATAAGTCGCGCAGTGATGGGCAGCAAAGTGTAACTATATGTATATTAATATATACATATATATTTATGTGTTTATATGTGAATATACACACATTAGCACATACATATATATGTATATAAGCATACATACAGGCATACCTCAGATATATTGCGGGTTCGGTTCCAGACCAGAATAAAGTGAATATAGTAATAAAGTGAGTAACACTCATTTTTTTGTTCCCAGTGCATATAAAAGTTATATTTACACTATACTGTAGTCTATTAAGTGTGCAATAGAATCATGTCTAACAAAAACCAATGCACATACCTTAAGTAAAAATACTTTATTGCTAAAAAATGCCAACCATCATCTGAGCCTTCAGTGAGTCATAATCTTTTTGCTGGTGGTGTGTATATATAGGTGTGTATATATAGGTGTATTCATGTGTATTTATGTGTTTATATGTGTATATATGCTGAAAATGGTGCCAATAGACTTGCTTGACACAAAGTTTCCACAAGCCTTCAATTAGTAAAAAGAGCAATTTCTGTGAAGCGCAATAAAACGAGGTAGGCCTGTATATATTTACAGGTAACACACAGTCCCCATAGACCGCAATGTAAAGGCAATTTTCAGTGCCTTTTTTTCTAACACCCCAGACCCACTACCTTTAACCCCTAAAAACTGCTTCATGCAGTTTAAAAAAAAAAAAGAAAAAAAAAGATGCTACAATTTTATTTAAACAAAAGGGGCCTCACACTTAATTTTGGGGGCAATTGGGATATTTTATAACCTCTGGTTAATTTTTGAAGCACTAATTGCTAGCGCAAGCCCGCTGTAGCAATAAAGAGCAACTGAATTAGTGCTCCACTTGTAATCTAGCCCATAACTTTTTGCTTCCAATATTGTCAGATTAAACATTTGACACTGTTATTCATGATTCTCAACTAGCGATGTGCATTAAATTTTGTACGAATGCACTTTTGTGACGAAAATCAAATATTCGTTTTTTTTATCTAAACGAATATCCAAATGAATGCACCAAAGAAAATGAAAGAAAAGTAAAAAATAATGATGAGAATCGTCAGTATTCATTAATTTCCTTTATTTTTTAAGGGGTTAATGCTTACCTTAACATGCCCTGGTGAGCACACTAACCCGATCCTCTTTTTGCCAGAGCTCTGGCTGCGTTAACAGAAGGCATTGTGCGGTTAGCTCCAAGGATCTGCACTAAAGTTAGTGCAGGTCTGGGAACAGAGAACGTTAATCCTGATGCTCTGGCAAGAAGAGGATTAGGTTAGTGCTCTCTCCAGAGCACATTAAGGTAATTAGTCTAGCGGCAGGTGAACGTTTCACCTGTAGCTTTGAACATTTACATTAGTTTTAATGAAAACGAATATAAATGTTTAACTAAAATTCAGTATTTATTTCGTTTTTAACAAAGCGAATACCAAATAGTGCAGCCAGCGAATATTCGGGGAAAAGTCTATTCTAAAGAGCAATTTTCTAGTTAATTACTAATTCCATTATTTTAATTATAGCTTCCCATAATGTTTGTATGTGGGTAATGCCACCAAATAGGTGTCCTTTGTCCCCATAGTCCCTTCAACACTTATCCAAAGCAGAGGAATAGATTTGTTGTGGGGCGAGGTACCAACAAAGATATATTTCTATTGTGCAGATGGAGAAGTAAAATTCTGAGGTAAAAGTTAATATTTGCTCCATCTGGTCATGTGACAAAGAAACACCCAACTCTTAGCTCCATTTAGAAGAATAAGAAGGAGAATCTTTGTGCAGTGCCTCTAAGTGGTATTTGTAATAAACGGATATTATACAATGGAGAATTAGTAAAACATGTTTTCTCAAAGACATTTGAGGTTTTAATTAGATTATTTGCATTTGGATAGGACTGGATGTAATGTCATCCTAGAAAATAATGCAGAAAAGGATAATAAAACTCAGAATGGAGATTAGTAAAAACTTTAAAAGGGAGAATTGCCGCAGGACTAGATGGATTGGTATATTAGGTGATTTATTGTTTTTATTATGGTTTGTAAAAGGAAGATTTGGCCTCTCAAGCATCGTGATTAGTGGGGAGGGAATTGTAGATAGTCTTAGGGTTAGTTCAAGAATTTTATCCCATTTAGATGCTAATGCTAAGGGATACTAATCAGCACATCTCCAATATTATATATTGACGTAATTAGAGTTTTTAAATGAGCCAACAGTTTTCCATCTACCCCCTAATGCCAATTGATTATTATCATCCAGTAGGCAAAATTATAGTACATTGTCACATTTGGGGCAGGATTAATCAATTTGCAAACTGACAGGATGTTGTGAACCTGTCTGCATTTGAGCGCAAATTGCGCAATGCTGCCCCCTACCCTTGTGCAACAAATTGTGTGAGAGTAGGGCTTGTTAATCACCCCAGTCACATTAATCTGGGGTGATTTTCATCCGCCAACTCTAAGATTAAAATCGCTGCTTCATAAATATCATTTGTATGCTCAAATGAGCGAGCCTGCAACTGATCGGTGCGTTCGGCTAAAGATAAATCTAGCCCTTAGCACACAAAACTTTCACATCTTCTTTCCTCTAATTAAAATAACGCAATTAAGCCTTTGCAATTACTTTTAGAAAATATACTGTTTTAATATGGTTTTCCCTTTAGTAGGTTGTTATCAAACCTGGTTTGGTCTGACTAGTGGTCTGTAAACTAAATTAAGTACCTCCCTTTTTTACTCTTAATACTTTTTTACGCGCATATTGTTTGAATGTCAACATTGTTATTAAAAATAGCACATGCTAAATGTTGTGGCATCATGGAAGTGCGGCTGGTGAGAAGATGGTTCCAGTGACTGCCACTGCTGATTGACTCACCACAACTGTGTCAGCTTGGGACCAACTGTTCTCTGCGACCCCTAATGGGTTAAACACATACTTGCAGGGTTTATAGTGCTAAAATTACATGATCTGATGAATTAGAACATGCCATTTTGCACTATAATAGCCCTTTAAGGGTTTTTTCCCCTGGGATTTTTTACAGACCTTCAAGGAAGCAAAAAAATCAATTCAATATTGATAGTGACTGAATAATGTGTTTGAATGCAGTTTTGTCCTTTAACCATTATTATCAATTTGTGGCCTGCATGCATGTAACAATTGTGATGTGCAAAATAGTATATTTAATTAAACCAGCAATAATGTTTTTTTACAGGTGAACTAGGGTTATTACTTTTCTTGGAAAACAATACCAGCCGTGCTAATTAGCTTACATCTATCTTTAGAAACTAAAGATAGAGCTGGTTTTAAATGATCATTTATTTCAAATTAGTTTCCAATAAAGATAATTTCTACATTTTATATCTACATTTATTTTTTATTAGCTACAGAACCTTAAAGTCTGCATTCTTGTGGAAAAATTGACCTGCTGTAATTTTTACTTTCATTGTCATTAAGCCTAGCGCTGAGCCCCATAAGTGCCCCATAAGGCGGCTCTGTCCTGGGCTGTTACTGTGCCTGTCTTGGCCCCATTGACGTGACTGTACTATTTCTACATGCCTCAGGTGAACAGAAATACTGTAATGGAAAACTAGTGCAGGGAGCGGATGCGAGGGGAACGTCATAAGGGAGGGGCTGCTGGGAGAGAACAAAGAGGAATCTAGGTGTGCCAGGTGTGGGGGATGAGACAGAGATAAGGAGAGCAGGCATTGGTCAGGAGCAGAGACAGGGGTGGAGCTGGAGGTAAAGGTGTTATAAGGAAGTGGATGGCTGGAAGGAGTCACTAACCTTTTTTCTTTGTTGCAGAGAAGAAGTTTTCAAGATGACCGCAAGGAACAGGAGAATCCCAAGGAGATACTTGGATGAAGGTGAGACAGTCTGGAAGACCAGGGCGATCCAGGCTCAGAAGAAGATCAAGAGGATGAAAAAAAGCAGGAAGGAACAGCAGACAGTCCAAGGAGAGGTGGTATCCGGAGGAGGTACGGTGGAGGTTGGTGCGGTGTCGGCCGTTCAGGTAAGCCAGGGGGGGGTTAGCACCCCATGCAGGGGGAGCGCAGGAGCTGTTACGGGGCCGATCGCCAGTGTTTCCGTTGCGGTGGAGGGAACAGGAGTATCCCCTGGTGGTAGAGGGGGTAGTCCAGTGTTATTCAGGGGGAGTCCCGCATCTAGCGCCATGTCCATTCCGCTGGGTCAGGGGGGTGGCTGCAGCTCACACAATTTTCCTCCCGGCGTTAGGAACGCAAGCGAGCCGCATAGCCCCATAATGGTAGCGCAGCGAGCAGGCCCAATTGACGTCACCGTGGCGAGGAGGGGCCCCGGTGACGATAGGTTAAGGGGTGGTCACATGGGGCGCGAAGTACGCGCGCGCGCACACGGCGAGCGTGGGGTGGAAATGCCTCAATGGGGGCGGCCATCTTGGGAGCAGGGTGTATTGGGCGGTGGAGCTTACGCGGCGGGCGGTAACGGGTGGGGCAGAGGCCCATTCTCAATGGGAGCATCTCAGCAGGGATACGGGTGGGGGGATGGGGGACAGAGGAAGATTCGTACGGTCCCGGTGGGCCGAGGGAGCACCTGTGGGAGATAAGAAACGGGCCAAG
Organism: Bombina bombina; assembly: GCF_027579735.1. NCBI lineage: Eukaryota > Metazoa > Chordata > Amphibia > Anura > Bombinatoridae > Bombina > Bombina bombina. Next base: position 287,212,102 of record NC_069499.1, read on the forward strand.
GGAGTAGAGGGAGGGAGCATGGGAAAACTGGGGGCAGGGGAATAACTGGAGACAGGGAGCTGAGAGGGGAGCATGGGCAGCGAGGGGGGGGCTATGGGGAGCCCAGTAGGATAGAGGTATTCAGGAGAGGGGGGGAGGATGGCATTAGGCCACAGAAGAGAGCTAGAGGAATGGGGGGGAGTATGGGAGACAGGAGGGTGATCAGAGACTCGGAGGGGAATAGCTATAGGTTAATAGAGGAGGAGGCAGAAATAAGGGAGATGGAAACAGGGGTGGAAATGGGAGAGGGACAAATGAGGGAGGCAGAAAGAGGGAGGGGGGGCAGGGGGCAGGACGAGGTAAGAATGGCTGACTCCAGTAGGAAGGGGAGAATGGTACAAACAACAGGAGCACAGGAAGTAGGAAGGAATACTAATGTGTCTATGTTATCCCCACAGAGCACCGAAAAGGAGGTATGCCCACCGGAACGAGCACAGCAGCAGGAGCCAACGGAAGTACCCAGCAGCAATGCGGGGGGAAATGTTGTGGTAGCAGAAACAACCCCAGTAAGAGAACTGGAAACAGGAGCTGCAGAACAGGTGGCAGCAACTGGTGCAGCAAGCGGTGACCAAGGGGCAAAGCAAGGTAAGAAACTATTGTGCTTGAACAGTAATGTGTCAGATAGTTCATCTGAGTTTGACTCGGAAGATGAGAATGTAAAAGGGGAAGGGGAGAAGCGGATATTAAAGATAGTAAGGAAAATATATGCAAAGCAAGGAAAAGGGGCAAGGAAGGGGCTAACAGAGCAAGAGCAGGAGGAGACAGGAGAGGTGTTTAACGGGGATGACGAGGTAACGGGAACATTGTTAATGCCACTAACAACGCATTTAAAAGCAAAGATAATTGCCAGGGCGCAGAAAGGGAAATATGTGGACATATTCGAAATTACTAGGGAGGCAGCGGCTGTTAAATCTAGGGGCGATAATGGTAAAGGGAAGAAGGGGAAGCAAACATTTACAGAATGGGTGAAAGGGATACTTATATACGCAGAGTGTTTTTTAACTGCCAACCCGGGGAAAGTGAAGGGCATGTTGAGGTACATACATTTCATTGCAGAATGTTACACGACATATGGGGGGTTTGCGTGGAAGGACTACGACACAGAGTTTAGGAAGGGTAACTTGCAATTAGGAGACAAAGGAAGGAGGGACTTTGGTATAAAGATATTAGACCTATACACCAGGGTAATGAGGGTACAGGATGGGCCCCACGGGGTGCGGGGCGCATCGTTTAATACAAATAAGAGCGGGAGAACTGACAACAAAGAGTGCTGGGCATACAATGAGAAAAAGTGCGATAGGGGGGGCGCATGCAGGTTCAGGCACATTTGCAGACACTGTGGCGGGGCGCACCCTGGGGTAGACTGCAGAAAGAATGGGGGTAACTTCGGGTATGGGAAGCAGTCCTTTCGGAGCCAAGGAAACGCGGGTGGAGGACAAATTGGGGGGATTGGCGCCAACCCCTTTGAGAATAGATAGACTGGTTCGCGAGTTGCAAGCATACCCTATCATAGAGGATAGAGATTTATTAATTGAAGGGTTAAGTAAAGGTTTTACAGTCCCAGTAAAAGGGGTGGTAGCGGGTGCGATGAAAGCTAGAAACCTGAAATCAGCAGCGGAACTCCCGGGGGTACTGAAGGAGAAGCTAGGGAAGGAGGTAGAATGTGGGAGGATGGCGGGGCCATTCGCAGAAAAGCCAATAGCAGAGCTAATTATTTCACCCCTGGGGGTGGTGCCCAAGAAGGAGGAAGGGAAATATCGCATGATACATCACTTATCATACCCAAAGGGTAGGTCGGTAAATGATGCTATCGATAAAGCAGAGGCAGCGGTGCAGTACCAATCGTTTGACAGCGCAGTGCAGTTGGTAAGGAATGCGGGGAGAGGGGCCATGATGGCGAAAATAGACATTGAATCTGCTTTTCGGCTACTGCCGCTTAATCCTGATAGTTTTAAACTGATGGGGTGCAAATTCGAAGGGCAGTTCTACGTGGATAAATGCCTTCCAATGGGGTGCTCGATATCATGCTCATTTTTCGAGAAGTTTAGCACTTTTCTGCACTGGTTAGCGGTGGCAAGGCAAAAGAGGGACTCAATAGTCCACTACCTGGATGATTTCATGGTAGTAGGGAGGGCGGGCACTGACAGGTGTGAATGCATGAAGAAGGGGCTGATAGGTTTGTTCGAAGAGATGGGGGTCCCGGTGGCAGACAAAAAGACGGAGGGCCCTAGCGCGAGACTCGCTTTCCTAGGCATAACAATAGATTCGCTGAAAGGGCAATGTGAACTACCCGAGGATAAGGTAGAAAAAGCTAGGGAGATGATAGCATGGATGGCAACGCGTAAAAAAGTAACACTAAGGGAGATGCAGAAAACTTTGGGGGTGTTAAACTTTGCATGTAAGGTAATACCAATTGGGAGGATTTTCAAAAGGCGATTGGAAATCAGCACAAGGGGCGCAAAAAAGCCGGAGCATATGATTAGGGTAACAAAGGAGATGAGGGACGACCTGAAAGTATGGGACCAGTTTTTGCAGGAATTCAATGGGGTGCGCATATGGCAGGAGGTGGCGCCCGCGGTAGATTTGGAGCTATACACGGACGCGGCAGGGGGAAAGGGTTATGGAGCATATTTCCAAGGGAGGTGGTGCGCAGGAGAATGGCCAGAGAGCTGGAAGGAAATGGGGTGGATTAAGAATTTGGTGCTGCTGGAACTATTTCCCATAGTGGTGGCCATGGAGCTATGGGGCGGGGAGCTAGCGAATAGGACAATAATATGCTGGTCCGACAACATGGAGGTGGTCGAAATCATCAATCAGCTATCAGCATCATCAATGCCAGTAGTTAAGTACCTAAGGTACTTGGTTCTGAAATGTTTAAAGCATAATATATGTGTCAGGGCCAAGCATATTCCGGGGTTCAAAAACGTAGTTGCTGATGCGCTATCCCGTTTTAAGTGGAAGGAGTTTAGGGAGCTAGCACCCAATGCCAGACAGGAAGGTGAATGTTGCCCTATGCTTCTTTGGCAGATTGGCAGCGGATAGAAGGAATCGAGGAACTGGTCGAAAAAGCCTTGGCACCAAGCACATGGGCAGTGTACAGGAAATATTGGGGACAATGGTGCAAGCATAGGGAGGAGGCGAAAGGAGGGGAGGAAGGAAGATTGTTAGAATGGTTGATGGCACTGCGGAGAGAAGGTGTAAAGAAGGGGAGATTGAGCGCAGTGTTAGCAGGGATTTCATACTGTTCACAGCTATACGGGGGAATAGATTGGTCCAGGAAGTTTATAGTAAAGAAAATCGCAAGGGCATGGGGAAGAGGGGAAGAGAAGGAAGTGGATAAAAGGGAACCAATAACTGAGGTTAGATTACAGAAAATGATAGGGGCACTAGAAGGGGTATGTGCAAACAGGGACGAGGCGCTTATTTTCAGAACGGCTTTTTTAGTAGCATTTCACGGAGCAATGAGGATAGGGGAGCTGTTACCAAAAAACAGAAAAATAGGTAAAGGGGGTGTAGAGACAGGGGATGTCAGATGTGGGGAAGAAGCCGTGCTAATATTGGTAAGACGATCTAAGACAGACAAGGAAGGAAAAGGGGCATGGCTAAATATGGCTAAAACAGGGGGAACACTGTGTCCGGTGGCCTGTGTTAAGGAATACCTGATAGCAAGGAGGAAAGGGGGCCGCACATTTCTGAGGCATGCAGACGGTTCGGATGTAACAATCTTCCAGTTTAAAAGCATATTACAAAGGGTGGTTAAGAAATTGGGGTGGAAAGAGGCACACATTGCGCCGCATTCATTCAGAATAGGAGCAGCGACCGCCGCAGCGGGTAGGGGTTGTTCAGAGGCACAAATTAAGAAATTAGGGAGATGGAAATCTGCAGCGTACAAATCTTACATAAGAGTGCAAAAGGAGTAAGGCCTTATTATAAATGTTCTAATGGTTAAATTGTTTTTTGTTTTACAGACAAAGCGTTAAGGGTGTGGATAGTAGGGCATTCCTACGTCTATTGGGCACAGGCTAGGGCAGCAGCATCGGCGCAGGGAGTAAATTTGGGACTGTCGCACAAGGAAGTTAGCATTAGATGGGTAGGAAAAAGAGGGATGATGTGGGACGAGTTAGTGCTTACAATACAGCTGGCAAGGAGAAGATGGGGGTGTCCGGACGCCATAATTATACATCTGGGGGGGAACGACATAGGCGCTTACCCACTTAGAGAGCTAGAAGAGAAAGTTGCAGGAACAATGAGATGGTTGAGGGTGGCATGGCCATCAGTGAGGGCGATATGGTCCAATATAGTTTCGAGGATATTCTGGCGGAACTCGTACACGAGCAAAGCAGGATATAGATCGAGGAGAAAAGTGAACCAGGTGGCAGCAAAGTTTATGAAGGAAATAGGGGGTAGAGTGGTAGAGAACCCACTGATAGCAGCGAGAAAAGAGGAGCTATTCAGACGGGATGGAGTGCATCTAACGGATGAGGGAAATGACCAGCTGCTGGTGGACATCAGAGGGATGTGCCAAGAGTTCGTAAAGGTAAGGAAAGGTCACGAATGGTGGAAAGAGTTGGCCGAAAGAGGGGCTCTTTTTGGTGGCGGTGAAGTTTGTGCAGGACACGTCAGCGGGGCAGAAGGGGAGGTGGGAGGATCCCGCGGCATACCCAGCCCTGAGGGGTGATCCGGTGGTCTATCTAGGGGGGGGACTATGCCGTGGGTTCTCCCTTCTCCAAACTGCCCTGCCAGGGGGGGGGGTAGTTGTTACACCCCCCTAGGCGTGGTTCCCAAAATTCTGGTTTTTAATGCAAGGGCATTATTTGGTGTTGATTTTGAGTTTGATTTATGGCTGAATTTTGCAAGATATAGTTTAAAGGTAGCAAAATTCAATTAAGTAATAAAATCGTGACCTTTCCACATTTCGCCATAACTACTGTGTCTGTGTTTTTATTTTAGATAAGAATTAGTTAAGAGAAATGGGGATCGGGGGTTATGGTTGTTGGGTGTTATACATGTATTGGACGAGGGAATGCAGCCTCCTCACCTTAAACTAGTGCAGGGAGCGGATGCGAGGGGAACGTCATAAGGGAGGGGCTGCTGGGAGAGAACAAAGGGGAATCTAGGTGTGCCAGGTGTGGGGGATGAGACAGAGATAAGGAGAGCAGGCATTGGTCAGGAGCAGAGACAGGGGTGGAGCTGGAGGTAAAGGTGTTATAAGGAAGTGGATGGCTGGAAGGAGTCACTAACCTTTTTTCTTTGTTTCCCACCCTCCCACCCTAGACGCAGCAGAGCACGATGCAATAACCGGAGAGGTCACGTGAGAAGGCAGTACTTGCACGGCTAAGGGCAGGACGTTGACTAATTGGTTGAGTCGCAGTAAGACCGCCCGTGCTCCTCAATAAGGGGAAGAACACAGCGCAACCGAAGGGCAGCAGGTGACCTGGCGGTCTACGCTGACTGGAGGATAGAAAACGGCAGCTGTTTTTTAACATAGTATTGAGCATACAATCGCAGCAAGCGGTGAAGTTTGTGCACGACACGTGGGCGGGGCAGAAGGGGAGGTGGGAGGATCCCGCGGCATACCCAGCCCTGAGGGGTGATCCGGTGGTCTATCTAGGGGGGGGGGACTATGCCGTGGGTTCTCCCTTCTCCAAACTGCCCTGCCAGGGGGGGGTAGTTGTTACACCCCCCTAGGCGTGGTTCCCAAAATTCTGGTTTTTAATGCAAGGGCATTATTTGATGTTGATTTTGAGTTTGATTTATGGCTGAATTTTGCAAGATATAGTTTAAAGGTAGCAAAATTCAATTAAGTAATAAAATCGTGACCTTTCCACATTTCGCCATAACTACTGTGTCTGTGTTTTTATTTTAGATAAGAATTAGATAAGAGAAATGGGGATCGGGGGTTATGGTTGTTGGGTGTTATACATGTATTGGACGAGGGAATGCAGCCTCCTCACCTTAGACACCCCAGACTAGTCATTACAGTCACTGTGATCCCATGCCTGTCAGTGTGGTGTCTCCAAACATGAGATACATGCTGCAATGTATATCTCATGCTTCTGCTGGAAGCCTGCACATGAGGCTAGTCAGTAGTGGTACAGTAACGGTCAAAAATGATAGTTACTGTGTATCCAATCATTGTGCAATGCATGCTGATATCAGGCTCATTGGCCAATCACTGCATGCCACAGGAGTGAGGCAGTCCAGTGATGCACAAAAAAGTGGCCCATGCTTAAGTGATCACTTTGACAGCCAGTTACAGTGATTACATGTCAAAAATAACAATGGCTTGTCTTAGCCCATCTCCATATGTCCCACATTCCCACATACAGTGAATAAAGTGTAAAATATATTTTAATAAAGTGTATTTTAACTGCTTCACCCAATCTGACATATATATACTGTACGTCTTGCGGTACTTTGCCTTTCGTATCGCAATATGTATATATACGTCTGAGTTTCACAAAGCTTTAGCAGTAACTTAACAGCCGAGAGCTGGAGTTCCTGATGCTCCAGGCATCTGTAATGTTGCTGGTACCGGCGGGAGGTGTGGGTGGGAAGCGGGTGGCGGGTGGGAGGTTTAGCAGCGGAGGGGGGAGGCAGGGGGAGGGAGTGGTGACCAGATTTTTAAAATTAAATCAGGGGACATTTCTTTTTATTATTGGCAAATGGTAAAAAACTATTTTATTAGCATATTTTTGTCAAATTATATATGCAGTGTATTTGGTATGTGTTTATTTATGATATATACGTAACTTCTCGCATTTCGTCCATGAGATTAAAAAAAAAATGCTTAGAATTTTTTGGGATATGACTACCAAATGTTAAGAAGATAAGATAGAGAAAAAACGTTTCAATACATATTTTGTATTTTATTCTTACCAAAGATTTCTGGTTCAACAATAACAATATAAATTAACAATTCAGAACAGTAAAATATTGCATGGTAACAACACATAGGACACCTTTGATCATATATAATGAAATATGAATCTCTAACTGTTATAAGAGTATGAATGTTACTATCACAAGCACATGCAGTGTTTATGGAACCAGTTAGAGCTAAAAACTGAAGCTCTATTTGTGATTAGATCATAGGATTAATACGGCAGTTTTGAATCACACGATTTTCACGCACTAAAGCTTTAAATGGAAGGAGTGTGATTGCTATTAGCAATCACACTTTTGTGATGCTCAGTCAGCCTGTAAATGCTGGGATCGTAAGAGAGCATCTACGGGGCTATTACTGAATGTCTCTGTATAGAGGCATTCAGTAATAGCAGTAGGTGGCTGTGCAGGGCTTATAATGGCTGTGATAACCATTCACAGCCATTATTAGCCCTGAGTGACAGCTTATCCCAGTGCGCGCTGGGATCAACTGTCACTGGGCTATTACTGGGTGCCCCTAAACTGGGATATCCAGTAATAACCACAGATCAGGTAGTGATTATCACTACCTGATATGAATGGCAAGCCAATGTTAAAATACACTGGCTGTGCCAAATCCCCTTCTCTCTCTGTCAGCACTAGCTGACAGAGAGAAAAGTTCAACTGTAAAAAAAATGTAAATAAATTAAAAAAAATACATACATTTACTATAAAAAAGTAACCCTTACAGTAAATATCTGCAACCCTAAGGGACTCTTTTTTCTTTCTTTTTTTGGGAGGGGGGGGGGAATTCACCATCACCTGTGTTGGCTGGACTTGCCCCCAAGGCCTAAGACTGCCAGTCTTCCCCTGGTCATAACCCCATTGTTCAATCACACTTCTTAAAATCCATGCTATATTTACCTGCAGCAGGGCACCACAATAGCAATGCACATGTAGTAAAATGCATTTAATGCAAGTATACTCAAATGTATTTCAAATTGCCTGGTTTTAATTTGTGCAAACTTTTCATCTACAGAATCAACAGTCCATTTCATCCCCCTTCCTCCCATACACTTCTTATGTCCAACTCCACCCTTTTCATGTTCTCACTCCATCATCCCTCCTTTATGTCCAACTCCTCCCTTTTCATGTCCATTCCTCCCTATTTCATGTCCATTCCCCCTTTTCTTATCCATTCCCCCTTTTCATATCCATTAAACTCTATATTAAAACTCAATCATTTTGTAACAGAGGAAAAGAAAGCAATCTCCATATGACAAACTGGTAACTTGGGGCGTGTAGAGGGTGAAATATAACAGTTTCAGATCGTGCAGTGAGAACATCTTCATGCTGTTACTCAAGTTACAATCTGCCATTTAACAAATAATTGTACTACAGGCTTCTTGATTTGCTAAATGGACCTGTCCCAGAAAAATGCTTTCCATGCCACTGGGAGCCATACTGTTTATACTCACTATGTATACAACCTACACTCAGTACAAGTCGCACTCACTCTGTATACAACCTACACTAAGTACAAGTCACACTCACTCTGTATACAACCTACACTCAGTACAAGTCACACTCACTATGTATACAACCTACACTCCGTACAAGTCACACTCACTCTGTATACAACCTACACTCAGTACAAGTCACACTCACTTTGTATACAACCTACACTCAGTACAAGTCACACTCACTCTGTATACAACCTACACTCAGTACAAGTAACACTCACTCTGTATACAACCTACACTCAGTACAAGTCACACTCACTATGTATATAACCTACACTCAGTAAAAGTCACACTCACTCTGTATACAACCTACACTAAGTACAAGTCACACTCACTCTGTATACAACCTACACTCAATACAAGTCACACTCACTATGTATACAACCTACACTCAGTACAAGTCACACTCACTCTGTATACAACCTACACTCAGTACAAGTCACACTCACTTTGTATACAACCTACACTCAGTACAAGTCACACTCACTCTGTATACAACCTACACTCAGTACAAGTAACACTCACTCTGTATACAACCTACACTCAGTACAAGTCACACTCACTATGTATATAACCTACACTCAGTAAAAGTCACACTCACTCTGTATACAACCTACACTCAGTACAAGTCACACTCACTCTGTATACAACCTACACTCAGTAAAAGTCACACTATGTATACAACCTACACTCAGTACAAGTTATAATCACTGTGTGTACAGCCTGCACTCAGTATAAGTCACACTCACTATGTATACAACCTACACTCAGTACAAGTTGTAATCACTGTGTATACAGCCTGCACTCAGTAAAGTCACACTTACTGTGTATACAACCAGCACCCAGTACAAGTCACACTCACTGTGTATAGAACCTACACTCGGTACCAGTCACATTCACTATGTATACAACCTACACTAAGTATAAATCACACTCACTCTATATACAACCTACACTCAGTAGTCACACTCACTATGTATACAACCTACACTCAGTACAAGTCATAATCACTGTGTATACAGCTTGCACTCAGTAAAGTCACACTCACTGTGTATACAGTCTGCACACAGTAAAATCACACTCACACACTTACTGTGTATACAGCCAGCACCCAGTACAAGTCACGATCACTATGCATTCAGCCTGCACTAAGTACAAGTCAAGCTCACTCTGTATACAGTCTGCACTCAGTGCAAATCACAATCACTCTGTATACACCCTGCACCCTGAACGTCATATTTATCCCTATACAGCCTGCACTTAGCACACTGACACTGTATACAGTCTGCGCTCACTATAAGTCGCGTCCCCATTTCGTATAGGAAGTCATAAGCCCGGCTGGGTCAGTATCCGGTGCTGCAGGTCACCGTCTGGCTCATGGTGCTGTGAGCTGCACTCAGTGTGCACGTTACCATGGTGACTTGAGCGCGCTCCGCAGTGACAATCGGTAGTTTAGGGTCTGAGGTTGAGGTACAAGCAGCTAAATGTCACAATAAGCCCCGTAGAACCCGCGGTGCCTGGGGCCCATTTCATATATTCCCAGGGTATGTGGGAGCCCCGCTTTAGAAGACCAGCATTGACCGAGGACATTTCCGGGACATCATTTTTCCGGGGACAGGCTCCTCAATCAGGGGACTGTCCCCGGAAATCGGGGACGTCTGGTAACCCTACGCTACAGAAAAAAATATAAAGGGACAAGGAGGCATTGGGCAGAAAAAGGGGTTTGGGGGTCCCTAAACAATGATCGCAGAAGGTGCGGGGGGTGGCACTACACTACAGAAAATACAGATGCCAGTACCTAAGATGGTGGCTATAGTTAGAGGGGGTTAGAGAGCTGTTAGGGGGATCCTACCATGCAGAAAAAAAAAATTAATTAAAAAAAAAACACAACAGCCTTAATTTTTTTTATAATGGCAGACTGTCTGCCAGTACTTAAGATGGGGGTGACCAGTGGGGGGTGGAGGAGGAAAGAGAGCTGATTGAGAGGGATCAGGTAGAGATCATGCGGTGGGAAGTGTCAGGTGGGAGGGTAATCTCTAGACTAAAGTTAAAATTAACCTTACAAGCTACCTAATTAACCCCTTCACTGCCGGGAATAACAGAAGTGTGGTGCGCAGCTGCAAATAGAGACCATCTAATTACCAAAGAGCAATGTCAAAAGCCATATATGTCTGCTATTTCTGAACAAAGGGGATCCCAGAGAAGCTTCTACAACCATTTGTGTCATGATTGCACAAGCAGTATGTAAAAAATTCTAGTGAAAAACCCAAAGTTTGTGAAAAAAATATTTTTATTTGATTACATTTGGCAGTGAAATGGTGGCATGAAATATACTGAAATGGGCCTAGATCAATACCTTGGGATGTCTACTTAAAAATATATATCGTTTTGACAGGTAAATAAAAAAAAAAACAAGACTCTATGGCCTCTATTTATCAAGGTCTGCCGGACCTGATCCGACAGTGCGGATCAGGTCCGACAGACCTCGCTGAATACGGCGAGCAGTACGCTTGCTGTATGCAGCATTGCACCAGCAGCTCACAAGAGCTGCTGGTGCAATGCCGCCCCCTGCAGACTCGGAGCTTGATAAATATGCCCCTACTTCTGTTTAAATGGAGTGATAGCAAAAATGCTAAAAATTCTTCAGTATTTTGTCCAAGTTTTTCTCTGAAAGTCCCGGTAGCAAAGGGGTTAATAAAGTTTATTTTTTTTAAATGTTATTTTTATAAAGGTTTTCTTATTTTGGGTTTTTTTACCACAAAATTGAATTTTCTGCCCTGGGCAATAAAAGGGTTAAACATAATGGGCTAGATTACAAGAAAGGTATAAACGGTTTCACGCTAGCGCTATCATGTTTTTGCATACCATTTTCATTCCGCTGATATTACAAGTGTAGCAACTTCCTTACCGCAATCTCAGAGCTGGGGTTAATTGTTTTTCAAAATAAAAAAGTTGCACAAAAGACTTCAAAAATACATTACAAAGTACAGTTACACTCATAATAACACTGTCTGCTAAAAAATATTTTTAATAAATATATTACACAAAAAAGTTATAAGGGGGCCGAATTATCAAGCTGCAAATGCAGTGCCGGAAACATAAGTTAATAAGACCGCTGCTCCTTAACTCATCCGCCACTTTTGAGGCTGCAAACAGCAGTCATCCTGATCAGATACGATCGGGATGATTGACACCCCTGCTAGCGGTGATTATCCTCGAATCTGCAGGAGGCAGCATTGCACAAGCATTTCACTGTCTGCATTTAGCGATGTCGGGCGGACATGATCCGCTACATATATACATATATATATACACACATATAAAAACATTAATATATATGTACACACACATATATATAAATATATATATATATACTGTATATGTGCATCATATCCCTTAAGTAGATGAAAACATGATAAAACATATTTATGCAATATTCATATTTAATAAAGTGTTTAACTATGTATTTACTGTAAATATTCTCAATTTGCTAAAGTGAATAAGCTATGTTGTTTGCACAATGGGTGTTTTTTCCCCCCAACAATTTCTTCTCCATTGACTCTTATGGGGAAAGAGAAAATGCAATGGCGTTTGTGCAATCTCTAACACCCTACTCGCGAAAACGACAAAAAAATTGACAAAAACCTTACACCCTACCATAAGCACCCAGCCTAATAACTAATCAGCCATCCCCCCACATCGCCAACCCAAAATAAAACTGCAAAGGCATCAGAACGAGGCTCCCATTGAAGCCTATGAAAGCGCGCTCTCATGAGCACTATGCTTCCTCGCAATGCGACTGCGAGCTCGTGTTTTTGCAATTATTTTCTCTAAAGCAGATGTTATTATACAAAAATGTTGATATCGTCATTAAAATGTTAAATTTAAATGCTAAAATAATAACAAAACTGAATATTCTTAAAGGGACACTCAAGTCAAAATTAAACTTTTATGATTCAGATAGAGTATGCAATTTTAAACATCTTTCCAATTTACTTCCATCAACAAAATGTGCACAGTCTTTTTATATTTACACTTTTTGAGTCACCAGCTCCTACTGAGCATGTGCAAGAATTCACAGAATATATGTATGTACATTTGTTATTGGCTGATGGCTGTCAGATAATACAGAGGTAATGGAAATAGATGTAACTGAAATTTGTCAGAAAAAAATCTACTTCTCATTTGAAGTTCAGACTAAGGGGGGTAGTTATCAACGTGTCAACTTTCCTGCCTTCGCCGGCCCAATACGCCCACCTAAGCTCGCCTCACATCGCCGCCGCGGACCTGAAAATTTTTGCCTAAGTTATCAAATAAAGCTGTCAAAAAGCCGCGCACCAAGTACGGGGCGATGAGCAGCGGACTGTGAGAGTTATCACTCATCCGATCTCGCTGCTCTTCGGCTTTTTCCCAGCTTTATTGCTAGCCTGTCACTTAAGCACCCACACTATCTACACTGTTCTACCCCCTATACCGGCGCCCCTGGAGCCCCCCGCAGCTAAATACAGTTATTAACCCCTAAACCGCCGCTCCTAGACCCTGCCGCAACTCTGATAAATGTATTAACCCCTAAACTGCCGCTCCTAGACCCTGCCACAACTCTGATAAATGTATTAACCCCTAAACTGCTGCTCCTAGACCCTGCCGCAACTCTGATAAATGTATTAACCCCTAAACTGCCGCTCCTAGACCCTGCCGCAACTCTGATAAATGTATTAACCCCTAAACCGCCGCTCCCGGACACCGCTGCCACCTACATTATACCTAGTAACCCCTATCCTGCCCCCCTATACCGCCGCCCTCAATAATAAAGTTATTAACCCCTACCCTGCTGATCCCGCACCTCGCCGCAAATAAATAAATAGTTTAACCCCTAAACCGCCGCTCCCTGAACCCGCCGCAACCTATATTAAATTTATTAACCCCTATCCTGCCCCCCCTACACCGTCGCCACCTATAATAAATTTATTAACCCCTATCCTGCCCCCCACTACACCGCCGCCACTGTAATAAAATTATTAACCCCTAAACCTAAGTCTAACACTAACCCTAACACCCCCCTAACTTAAATATTAATTAAATAAATATAAATAATATTTCTCTTATTAACTAACGGCTAGATTTATAGTTTTGTCGGTAAGGACCCGCGTAGCTAACGCCGGCTTTTTTCTGGCCGCATCATAAAAATAACTCTGGTATTGAGAGTCCACATAAAGGCTGCGTTAGGCTCCAAAAAATGAGCGTAGAGCATTTTTAACGCAGCTTCAACTCTCGATACCAGAGTTGCTTACGCAAGCGGCCAGCCTCGTGCACGATTCCCCCATAGAAAACAATGGGGCTGTTTGAGCTGAAAAAAAACCTAACACCTGCAAAAAAGCCGCGTTCAGCTCCTAACGCAGCCCCATTGTTTGCTATGGGGAAACACTTCCTACGTCTGCACCTAACACTCTAACATGTACCCCGAGTCTAAACACCCCTAACCTTACACTTATTAACCCCTAATCTGCCGCCCCCGCTATCGCTGACCCCTGCATATTATTATTAACCCCTAATCTGCCGCTCCGTAAACCGCCGCTACTTACATTATCCCTATGTACCCCTAATCTGCTGCCCTAACATCGCCGACCCCTATATTCTATTTATTAACCCCTAATCTGCCCCCCACAACGTCGCCTCCACCTGCCTACACTTATTAACCCCTAATCTGCCGAGTGGACCTGAGCGCTACTATAATAAATAGTATTAACCCCTAATCTGCCCTCCCTAACATCACCGACACCTAATTTAAATTATTAACCCCTAATCTGCCGACTGGAGCTCACCGCTATTCTAATAAATGTATTAACCCCTAAAGCTAAATCTAACCCTAACACTAACACCCCCCTAAATTAAATATAATTTTAATCTAACGAAATTAATTAACTCTTATTAAATAAATTATTCCTATTTAAAGCTAAATACTTACCTGTAAAATAAATCCTAATATAGCTACAATATTAATTATAATTACATTGTAGCTATTTTAGGATTAATATTTATTTTACAGGCAACTTTGTAATTATTTTAACAATGTACATTAGCTATTAAATAGTTAAGAAATATTTAATAGTTACCTAGTTAAAATAATTACAACATTACCTGTAAAATAAATCTAACCTAAGTTACAATTAAACCTAACACTATACTATCATTAAATTAATTAAATAAAATATCTACAAATAACTACAATGAAATAAACTAACTAAAGTACAAAAAATAAAAAAGAACTAAGTTACAAAAAATAAAAAAATATCTACAAACATAAGAAAAATATTACAATTTTAAACTAATTACACCTACTCTAAGCCCCCTAATAAAACAACAAAGCCCCCCAAAATAAAAAATGCCCTACCCTATTCTAAATTACTAAAGTTAAAAGCTCTTTTACCTTACCAGCCCTGAACATGGCCCTTTGCGGGGCATGCCCCAAGAAGTTCAGTTCTTTTGCCTGTAAAAAAAACATACAATACCCCCCCCAACATTACAACCCACCACCCACATACCCCTAATCTAACCCAAACCCCCCTTAAATAAACCTAACACTAAGCCCCTGAAGATCATCCTACCTTGTCTTCACCATACCAGGTTCACCGATCCGTCCTGAAGAGCTCCTCCGATGTCCTGATCCAAGCCCAAGCGGGGGGCTGAAGATGTCCATGATCCGGTAGAAGTCTTCATCCAAGCGGGGCAGAAGAGGTCTTCCATCCGATTGAAGTCTTCATCCAAGCGGGGCAGAAGAGGTCTTCCATCCGATTGAAGTCTTCATCCAGGCGGCATCTTCTATCGACATCCATCTGGAGCGGAGCGGCAGCATCCTGAAGACCTCTGACGCGGAACATCCATCCTGGCCGACGACTGAACGACGAATGACGGTTCCTTTAAATGACGTCATCCAAGATGGCGTCCCTCGAATTCCGATTGGCTGATATGATTCTATCAGCCAATCGGAATTAAGGTAGGAATATTCTGATTGGCTGATGGAATCAGCCAATCAGAATCAAGTTCAAACCGATTGGCTGATCCAGGGGTTAATAAGTGTAGGCAGGTGGAGGCGACGTTGAAGGGGGCAGATTAGGGGTTAATAAATATAATATAGGGGTCGGCGGTGTTAGGGGCAGCAGATTAGGGGTACATAAGGATAACATAGGTGGCGGCGCTTTGCGGTCGGCAGATTAGGGGTTAATAAGTGTAGGTAGCTGGCGGCGACGTTGTGGGGGGCAGATTAGGGGTTAATAAATATAATATAGGGGTCGGCGGTGTTAGGGGCAGCAGATTAGGGGTACATAAGGATAACGTAGGTGGCGGCGCTTTGCAGTCGGCAGATTAGGGGTTAATAAGTGTAGGTAGCTGGCGGCGACGTTGTGGGGGGCAGATTAGGGGTTAATAAATATAATATAGGGGTCGGCGGTGTTAGGGGCAGCAGATTAGGGGTACATAAGGATAACGTAGGTGGCGGCGCTTTGCGGTCGGCAGATTAGGGGTTAATAAGTGTAGGCAGGTGGAGGCGACGTTGAGGGGGGCAGATTAGGGGTTAATAAATATAATATAGGGGTCGGCGGTGTTAGGGGCAGCAGATTAGGGGTACATAAGTATAACGTAGGTGGCGGTCGGCAGATTAGGGGTTAAAAATTTTTAATCGAGTGGCGGCGATGTGGGGGGACCTCGGTTTAGGGGTACATAGGTAGTTTATGGGTGTTAGTGTACTTTAGAGTACAGTAGTTAAGAGCTTTATGAACCGGCGTTAGCCCAGAAAGCTCTTAACTACTGACTTTTTTCCTGCGGCTGGAGTTTTGTCGTTAGATTTCTAACGCTCACTTCAGACACGACTCTAAATACCGGAGTTAGAAAGATCCCATTGAAAAGATAGGATACGCAATTGACGTAAGGGGATCTGCGGTATGGAAAAGTCGCGGCTGAAAATTGAGCGTTAGACCCTTTTTTGCGTGACTCCAAATACCGGAGGTAGCCTAAAACCAGCGTTAGGAGCCTCTAACGCTGGTTTTCACGGCTAACGCCAAACTCCAAATCTAGGCCTAAGTTAATCCTATTTAAAACTAAATACTTACCTGTAAAATAAACCCTAATATAGCTACAATATAACTAATAATTATATTGTAGCTATCTTAGGATTTATTTTTATTTTACAGGTAACTTTCAATTTATTTTAACTAGGTACAATAGCTTTTAAATAGTTATTAACTATTTAATAGCTTACCTAGCTAAAATAAAGAGAAATGTACCTGTAAACTAAAAACTAACCTAAGTTACAATTACACCTAACACTACAATATACTTTAATAAATTATTCCTATTTAAAACTAAATACTTACCTTTAAAATAAACCCTAAGATAGCTACAATATAATTAATAATTACATTGTAGCTATTTTAGGATTTATATTTATTTTACAGGTAACTTTGTATTTATTTTAGCTAGTTAGAATAGTTATTAGTTATTAACTATTTAATAACTACCTAGCTAAAAGAAATACAAAATTACCTGTAAAATAAATCCTAACCTAAGTTACAATTAAACCTAACACTACACTATCATTACATTAATTAAATAAATTAACTACAAACAACTACAATTAAATACAATTACATAAACTAACTAAAGTACAAAAAATAAAAAAAGCTAAGTTACAAAAAATAAAAAAAATATGTTACAAACATTTTAAAAATATTACAACAATTTTAAGCTACTTACACCTAATCTAAGCCCTCTAATAAAATAACAAACCCCCCAAAATAAAAAAATGCCCTACCCTATTCTAAATTTAAAAAGTTCAAAGCTCTTTTACCTTACCAGCCCTTAAAAGGACCTTTTGTGGGGCATGCCCCAAAGAATTCAGCTCTTTTGCCTGTAAAAGAAAAATACAACCCCCCCCAACATTAAAACCCACCACCCACATACCCCTAATCCCCTGAAGATCATCCTACCTTGTGTCGTCTTCACTCAGCCGAGCAGCGATGGAACCGAAGTGGACATCCGGAGCGGAAGAAGTTATCCTCCAAGCGGCGCTGAAGAAATCTTCCATCCGATGAAGTGATCCTCCAAGCGGCGCTGAAGAAGTCTTCGATCCGGGCGATGTCATCTTCCAAGAGGCGTTGAAGAAGTCTTCTATCCGGGCGATGTCATCTTCCAAGCCGGGTCTTCAATCTTCATCCCGCCGACGCGGAACATCCTTCTTTACCGACGGACTACCGACGAATGAAGGCTCCTTTAAGGGACGTCATCCAAGATGGCGTCCCTTCAATTCCGATTGACTGATAGGATTCTACCAGCCAATCGGAATTAAGGTAGGAAAAATCTGATTGGCTGATTGAATCAGCCAATCAGATTCAAGTTCAATCCGATTGGCTGATCCAATCAGCCAATCAGATTGAGCTCGCATTCTATTGGCTGTTCCGAAAAGTTGCCTGTAAAATAAATATTTATCCTAAAATAGCTACAATATAATTATAATTTATATTGTAGCTATATTAGGGTTTATTTTACAGGTAAGTATTTAGCTTTAAATAGGAATAATTTATTTAATAAGAATTATTTTATTTCGTTAGATTTAAATTATATTTAATTTAGGGGGGTGTTAGTGTTAGGTTTAGACTTAGCTTTAAGGGTTAATACATTTATTATAGTAGCGGCGAACTCCGGTCGGCAGATTAGGGGTTAATAATTGAAGTTAGGTGTCGGCGATGTTAGGGAGGGCAGATTAGGGGTTAATACTATTTCTTATAGGGTTATTGAGGCGGGAGTGAGGCAGATTAGGGGTTAATAACTTTATTATAGTAGCGGTGAGGTGCAGTCGGCAGATTAGGGGTTAATTATTGTAGGTAGCTGGCGGCGGCGACGTTGTGGGGGGCAGATTAGGGGTTAATAAATATAATATAGGGGTCGGCGGTGTTAGGGGCAGCAGATTAGGGGTACATAGGGATAATGTATGTTGCGGCGGTATACGGAGCGGCAGATTAGGGGTTAATAATAAAATGTAGGGGTCAGCGATAGAGGGGGCGGCAGATTAGAGGTTAATAAGTGTAAGGTTAGGGGTGTTTAGACTCGGGGGACATGTTAGGGTGTTAGGTGCAGACTTAGGAAGTGTTTCCCCATAGGAAACAATGGGGCTGCGTTAGGAGCTGAACGCTGCTTTTTTGCAGGTGTTAGGTTTTTTTTCAGCTCAAACTGCCCCATTGTTTCCTATGGGGGAATCGTGCACGAGCACGTTTTTTAAGCTGGCCGCGTCCGTAAGCACCGCTGGTATCGAGAGTTGAAGTTGCGGTAAATATCTAGGCGTAAGATAGCTACAATGTAATTATTAATTATATTGTAGCTATCTTAGGGTTTATTTTACAGGTAAGTATTTAGTTTTAAATAGGAATAATTTATTAAAGTATAGTGTAGTGTTAGGTGTAATTGTAACTTAGGTTAGTTTTTAGTTTACAGGTACATTTCTCTTTATTTTAGCTAGGTAAGCTATTAAATAGTTAATAACTAATAGCTATTGTACCTAGTTAAAATAAATTGAAAGTTACCTGTAAAATAAAAATAAATCCTAAGATAGCCACAATATAATTATTATTTATATTGTAGCTATATTAGGGTTTATTTTACAGGTAAGTATTTAGTTTTAAATAGGATTAACTTAGTTAATAAGAGAAATATTATTTAGATTTATTTAATTAATATTTAAGTTAGGGGGGTGTTAG
Source organism: Bombina bombina (assembly GCF_027579735.1). Taxonomy (NCBI): domain Eukaryota; kingdom Metazoa; phylum Chordata; class Amphibia; order Anura; family Bombinatoridae; genus Bombina; species Bombina bombina. The sequence continues at coordinate 287,231,273 of NC_069499.1, forward strand.
GGTTAGTGTTAGACTTAGGTTTAGGGGTTAATAATTTTATTACAGTGGCGGCGGTGTAGTGGGGGGCAGGAAAGGGGTTAATAAATTTATTATAGGTGGCGACGGTGTAGGGGGGGCAGGATAGGGGTTAATAAATTTAATATAGGTTGCGGCGGGTTCAGGGAGCGGCGGTTTAGGGGTTAAACTATTTATTTATTTGCGGCGAGGTGCGGGATCAGCAGGATAGGGGTTAATAACTTTATTATAGAGGGCGGCGGTATAGGGGGGGCAGGATAGGGGTTACTAGGTATAATGTAGGTGGCGGTGGGCTCCGGGAGCGGCGGTTTAGGGGTTAAGACATTTATTATAGTTGCGGTGGGCTCCGGGAGCGGCGGTTTAGGGGTTAATATGTATAGAGTAGCTTGCGGTGGGCTCCGGGAGCGGCGGTTTAGGGGTTAAACACTTTATTTAGTTGCGGCAGTGTAGGGGGGGACAGATTAGTGGTGTTTAGACTCGGGGTACATGTTAGGGTGTTAGGTGTAGACAGCTCCCATAGGAATCAATGGGATGTCTGTCAGCAGCGAACTTGTACTTTCGCTATGGTCAGACTCCCATTGATTCCTATGGGATCCGCCGCCTCCAGGGTGGCAGTTTGAAAACCAGGTACGCTGGGCCGTAAAAGTGCCGAGCGTACCTGCTAGTTTTTTGATAACTAGCAAAAGTAGTCAGATTGTGCCGCACTTGTGTGCGGAACATCTGGAGTGACGTAAGAATCGATCTGTGTCGGACTGAGTCCGGCGGATCGAAGTTTACGTCACAAAATTCTACTTTTGCCGGGATCTAGCCTTTGATAACTAAGGCGAATCAGCCTCGCCACAAATACGCTGCGGAATTCCAGCGTATTTGAGGTTGACGGCTTGATAACTAGGCCCCTAGGTGCTATTGCATTGTCTTTTAATCATGCATTTGTTGATTATGCAAATCTACTGTATTTACTGGTGAACATTAAAATGTAGCTGTAAACCTGGCAAGTTAACAAGCCTCTTGATAACCCTAGGATGCCAGCTTAATACATCACAGTCCTCTCTGGCAGCCAAGGAAATAACCCTTAATGTAGCTATGAACTAGGCATGTGGAAGCCTCCTATAAATATCTTGGCTACCAGAGAGGGCTGTATTAAATTGCTTTCACAAAGAGCCTGGCCTTTTGCTAAACAAGAAAGCCCACAAGTAACTGCTTGGCAGCAAAAAAGAGTTGCAATGCATTGTTTCATTCAAGCATTTACACCTAAGCTAGTGTCAAAGGCTTGTTGCAGGCAGAGCGTAGAGGTATATACTGTGTAAATATATACATACACAATACACACACACATAAAAGTATGTGGACACCTAATCATCACATCTATATGAGATTTTTCAACGTTCCATCTCCTGTGCCGCTATAACAACCACCACTCTTCTGGTAAGGCTTGGCACAAGATTTGGAGTGTTTCTGTGGAAATTTGTGCCCATTCAGCCAAAAGGACATTTGTGGGGTCAGGCACCAATGTTTAGTGGTGTTGAGCTCAGGGTTTCTGGAAGGCCACTCAACTACCCCCCACAGTAAACTTGTCAAACTGTGTCTTCATGGACCTCGCTTTGTGCACAGGGGCATGGTCATATTGGGAAAAGGAAAGGGCCTTCCCCAAACTGTTGCCACAAAGTTGTAAGCACCCAATTGCCTAAAATGTATTTGTATCCTGCCGTATTAAGTGGGACTAAGTGGCCTAGCACATACTCTGAAAAACAGCCCCAGACCATTATCCCTTTTGCAGCAAACTTTAGCGTAGGCACTATGTATTACAGTAGGTAGCATTCTCCTGGCATATATATATATAACAACATTTCAGGATAGCACTCTAACATTATATACTCAAATAAAAAACAGAATTGAATATAGAATGCACAGGTCCACTCCAAACAGAACCTAACAAAATATCGAAACAAATATTATAATCCCTGCACTGAAAAGGAACTAAGTGTAACAAAGTATATGCCAATAGTACAAAAGACTTCTTTAATAAGCAAACTAAATAAGTGCATAATAGATGCACAATTTAAAAACATTAAGACTGGGCGTCCCCAGTCCAAATAAAACTAGTGACGTCAGAGCACATCACATATAGTTATAAAGATAATATGTGAAGTAGGTATGTGCTATAAGGCACAAGTGCAATCTTTGTAGGTTATGGTTTCAGCCATATCAAGGATGCATTCCTGAAATGTAGTATGGAAACTTATTGTGATCGTGTAGAGTTCAAACGGTTAATAACACAATTAGTGATGCAGGCAGCTGTGATATTATGGCAGCAGTCGAATGATATTATCATGCAAGATATTCAAAGTGCAAAATGTATTAAAGCACAATGTCTTATATAGCAGTTCTGTCCCAAGCATTTAAGCAACAATGCCCTTTATGTCAACTGTATCATACAGGCTTTCCAAAAGCGATTGTGTCTCCTCTAACACATATGTTATGCAAATGATTCAAATGCAAGGCGTTCACGCAGCTCTGTCTTTTGGTAACACCTGTATCGTCCAGCAGTAAATTCAAAGCGTATAAAGCAGCAAAGTCTTTATAGCACATACCTATTTCATATATTATCTTTATAGCTAAATCAACTGTTTCCTGCTGGACTTCATTAAATCCATTAATTAATTAATAATCACCTTTCCCTGAAAAAAATATTTTCTTATGAGGTTTTGTATTTTGAAGAATTACTCTCTTTTAAAAAGATTTCTAGTTTATGTAGCTTCAGTGATCCCCAGAACTTATTGTCTCATTTTCAGACACTGAAAGAATGCATACATAGGTTTTCCTCTGTCGAAAAGTCTCAGTTTATTTTAGTCTGGTTTTGTTTATAAACATGCTAATAAGAGATGCTACACAGCTTGTCCATGCACCAGTGTCACTAAATGCTTGTTGTATGTCACTTGACCCACTCACACATATCAATCTCTTTTCAGACCTCATCATTTCTCCTGGGATTATGCAAATAAATCCTAGAAACTCCACGGACCACTCAATGCAGCAGAATTGCATAATTAACAAGTAATTATAAAAAGACAACGATTTAACACCTACTCTGAATTTCAAATAGGCAGCAGATTTTTATCTGACAAATTTATTTTTTCCCTCATTTACTGGCCCCCTGTATCATGTGACTGACATCAGCCAATCACAGACCAGTATACGTATACCCTGTAAGCTTGTGCACATGCTCAGTAGGATCTTGTTCTCCAGAAAGTGTGAATATAAAAAGACTGAAATATTTAATAATGGAAGTAAATTGGAAAGTGTCTTAAAACTGCATGTTCTATCTGAATGATAAAAGTTTATTTTGACTTGAGTGTCCCTTTAAACCACACTTATAAACCACTTTAACTCTCAGTGAAGGCAGTAATGCTTAGCATAGCAAATTTGGCTATAAATGGCATAATTAACATTTTCATTAGTGTACCTATATACTGTGATCTCTGAATATTGTATGAGCATGGCCAAAAGCATTTTGTGCAGTGAAATTTCATTTAATCAGTTGTATTACTTTTCTTTTAATCAAGTGCTATGTATACCTAGTCAGTTTATATCTATAAACACAATACAATTAGACCCCAGGGTTCATCAAACTTTGTTTCCCAAGACCCAGTGCAATGATACCACATACCTTTGCGAGTCACAACCCTATTTTTATGCTTGGTCTGAAAATTTCTGAAGTAATATACAACAAGATAGCTGCAATTTTTGGCAAAGTGACTAAAATGTGTGCGTATTTTATTTATGATTCAAGTCAAACTTGAAAGTGTTGTAAAAGGTAATAACACACACATCACACACACACTCTCATACAACACACATACACCACACACACTCATACAACACACACACTCATAAAACACACACACTCTCCTACAAAAACACACCATAAACACTCCTACAACACACACGTACATACACCACACACACACACTCTCACACAAAACACATACACCACACACTCTCATACAAAAACACACCATAAACACTCTCCTATAACACACACACATACACCACACACACACTCATAGTTACAACACACATACACCATACACACTCTTATACAACACACACATACACCACACACACACACTCATACAAAACACACCATACACACTCTCCTACAACACACACACACCATACACACTCTTATACAACACACACATACACCACACACACACACTCATACAAAACACACCATACACACTCTCCTACAACACACACACACCATACACACTCTCCTACAACACACACACACACAATTCGCGACCCAGTAAACATAGTGTTGCGACCCAGTAATGGGTCCCGACTCGTGGTTTGAAGAACCCTAGACCAACTGAATCCCTAATTTAATAAATAAATTAATGCTATTTAAATAACGCAACATCAATTAATAATAATTTGTGTTCCAATTTATACCTAGAGATAAACAATAAATCTATAGATAATACAATTAAAGATGAAAATTAAACTGCATCCAGACTCCAGTGTAATTCCTAAAACAGCCTTTAAAATGCATCTCTAAAATATTCTCTGTTAGCTGTAAAATTAGAGCCAATCAAGATATTAAATAATCTGTATATATTACCTTCCTTTTGTAATAATAATATTAATGTTTTTCATGCAATTTTCTCAATCAGATTACAGTAAAAATGCTGTAAGAACAAAATTTAGCAATAACTCACCGAGACATAAAAGGCTATTAAATCATATTATTGTGCTATATTAGTTTTGTGCTGGATAAATGATTAGATACAAAATAAGATAAAAGAAAAATAATACTTATACCAATCATTGATTACTTTTAAAATATATTGTTGAATTGTCAAAATCATTATCATAAATATCAACAGAATTAAACCTTGTTGCTAAAAGTGGGTGAGCGTTGATTACATTTTCTGTAATTTCAGCACAAAGAAGAATTTCATACTCACAGGTAAAGTGACCACAAAAAGAATGGATGATATGATTATCCACATGTTAGAAGTTATTCCTGCAATTTAGTGACTGCCAGGTCAGGTCATAAGAGGGTTTCTTGAAGTTAAAAACAGACAAACAGAAGGATGTGGTGTCATCTGGGCTTTCATGTCCTGCTGAGATCTGCAGGTCAGACTCAGGTCTGTTTGACTCTGTGCATGGTGAACACTGGAGAGTTTGCAGGTCTAACTCAGAGATCGAGGAGGACAATGCAATGTGATACTGAGACAATAAGATCAGTAAAGGACTGGTAATCGGCTTCTAGCAATGCTTAGACTGCTGGAGAGCACAATAAGCCAAGCCCCGCCTGCCTCCTGTCTATTGGCTACAGTTATCCTTATTAAATATTCACACTTCCAGTGCCAGAAAAGTTCCTAGAGCTTTTCAATAGCTCCAGGAGTCATTTATTAACCACATTTCATCACTCAGACCTTTCCAAATAGTGTAATATTTTTTTACTTTAAATTTTTTTTAAATGGAGATGTTAAAGGGACAGTATACACTCAATTTCATATAACTGCATGTAATAGACACTACTAAAAAAAAATAGGATGCACAGATACTGATATAAAAATCCAGTATAAAATGGTTTATAATTTGGAAAGCCCACTGCAAGTGGGAAATAAGACACTCCCCCCCTCCCCCTTCTTTTGCATATGAAAAGACCCTTTACACAAACAGGAGCAAGCTGGAGAAGGTAGCTGACGGTATTCACATAAAACTTTGGGGCTTGGTTAGGAGTCTGAAAATCAGAGCAATGATATTTAAAAATAAGCAAAATTATACATTTAAAAAAAACAAAAAAAACTTTATGGGCTTTATAAATAGATGATCTACAAAACATTTATGCAAAGAAAAAATGAGTGTATAATGGCCCTTTAATACAAAATATGTAACTCTATGTGCAAATTGATAGTCCAGAATTTAAGCATAATTGTGTTAGTTTACAAATGTCAAGATAACGGTAGGGGGTAAATCTATATTCTTATCTTATTTCTTGACAGTCAGACAAGATTAATGACATGAAATCCGGGTGCAGAGTGCAACGTTCACACAGGTATGGCTTTATATTTAAATACAAAACAGCTGATAACTTTAGAAAGAACATAAAAAAGAAAGGTAATGCATCAATTTCAGGGGAATTGCAAAGTGCTAAATAATATTTTCTATGGAAACCATATTTACATTTCTATGGCAATACAGATAACTGGTTATTTATTTTCTATTTAAAATCTAGGAATTATCAGAAGACATAGTAGGCAACTACCTAGGGGCTCTTTTTGGTGCCCTCCAGCCTGGTCAAGTGAAGAAACTTTGCAAAACAGTGGTGCCACCTTGTGGGCTTCAATTGTCTATAGTCCAAAGACTTGTGCATTAAAGCCATGGGTGTGCAATCAGATAACAACTTCTAATAGCTCTGAGCAGTGTACCCAGAAGGCCACTGTAATGGAAGGTCGCCTTCCTTTACTAAGCTGTCAGCTGCCTTTTCCAAGATGGTCACTGACAAAATTAAGTGGCTGCACATGCACAATATTATCATGTATGCATGGTGGCCATTTTCCTGGTGCTAGCTCCATTGCAAAGGCCAGTAATATTTAGAAATGTGAGAGCATAGTATGATGCAAAAATGAAGACAGTAGTAAAGAACAGTAACCATTGCTACCTACAAGGGTTAAGTTGATCCAGTGATCATAACTTTGTGCGTTGAGAACACAATGAGTTAAATAATTGCTGTGTGTGTTTGATACTTGCAGCCAAAAAGGTAAAATCACAGCACTATGGACTAGATTACAAGTGGATTAATATGTTGCGCTTTCGCTCGTGTGCAAACACTGTTGGAAGTAAAGTTTTAATGCAGGTGGATTAGCGCATGTATTACAAGTTGAAAGTATTGTTTGCGTGTGAGCGAAATCTGACGCACACTAACTTCAGGACTTCGGACATCGCAACCTTGTTAAATTCTCCCCATAGACTTGAATGGAGTGCACTTTAAAAAACAAAAAAAAGACACAGCGTTAGACCTACAGCACTAAACCCTACGTAGTTATGAATATTTTACATTCCATTGTTCTTTACATAGAAGAAAATGTTCTTTTTATTTTTAAATATATATTTATATATATATATATATATATGTATATATATGATTATTGTTTTTGTAAAATATATATCTATACCTATATATAGATATGTATATATAAATATATATATATATATATATATATATATATATATACAGGTATAGATTTAAAAATAATAAGAATATTTTGTACTATGTGAAAAACATTGGAATGTAAAATATTTACAGTAAATACACAGTACATCACATTATAAAATATTTAAAACATTATTAAAGATGATTCTTCATATTTAAATGTATTTGACTGGAAAGAGCTTCAAAGTGTGTGTGTGTGTGTGTATATATATATATATATATATATATATATATATACATACAGGGGTTGAAAAACTACAAAATAAGTCTGTGGCGACTTGGGCACAGTGCCTTTATACTTAAAATTACACATTACTTTTTATTTACATTATTTTACCCACGTGCAGGATGTAACCTGCGCACGAGCATTCATAGAGGCAGGAGGGCTGTGGTACGCCGAGCAGGCCGGCCATGCAGCAAGTTGGAGCTGTCCTGCCCTAAAGAGACCGCTAATCGGAGTCAGCATGTCAGGAGGGGATCCGGGTGGGCGTTTGCCTCTGTTGGACACAGAGTAAGTATTGTTAAACATATATTAAAGAATGTGTGGGTGTGCACATTTCATTTTCACATGCTGCTGATATTGAAACGATCATCGTGAAAATGACTGCTCGAGAATATAAATAAATATAATGATAGTTTACATGAATATGTTAGATTACAGAAGTACCAGGCTTCACTCGAGTCTCTGACTACCTAGACATATTTATTGCACATTTTCAATAAAGCACCACAACCCTGGTGTAATTAAGTGACAGGTGACAATTTTAATAAAGTCACTTATCTGAGCTCAGTTATATGAGAGAGTTCTTATAAATAGTAGAAACTGTATGCTCTCGCTCATTAAATAAGTCTGGTATTAACCGCATACCATCATTTGTCACTTATGCTTCTATATATGTTGTAGTAACAAACTGATTTTACTTAAAATTATTTAATTTGATGTTGTCATATTTATATAAATTTTATAACAAAAACTTTCTGTTCCTAAAATTGGCTAATTTCTGGCAATAATAATGCAGTACCAAATGTAAACAAAGGCCAACAAGTGGCTATTACAGGGGCACCACGTAAGAGTCACAACATATATCAGAATGTATAAATAATACAACAAAGTTTACATGTCTGTCCAATTGAATAGGACTATACAGTACAGTTCACACATCAAAGGAATGTCACTTGGGATGTCAGGCCATTCACCAACGGTATCCTATAAAATGAATAAAAGAAGGCGCCTCGTAGTGTAACCTATTTATAGGTCAAACATATGTAAACCACATTGAGAAGAGCACCATACAGTGCTAATTGTGCAGACCGGATCCTCTGAGTCGTCTGGAATGATTTACCTCCCGACCTATAAATGGTATGAGGCACCTTCTTTTATTAATTTTATAGAATAATAACACACTATGGGGCCGATTTAACATGCTGCAAATGCAGCAGTTTCCACGCGAGCCGTCTGGCTTGCCAGAAACATAAGTTAAGAAGCAGCGGTCTTAAGACCGCTGCTCCTTAACTTATCCGCCACTTCCGGCCGACAGCAATCATCCCGATTAGATACGATCGGGATGATTGACACCCCCTGCCCGCGAATCTGCCGGGGGCGGCATTGCACAAGCATCTCACTAGAAATGCTTTTGCACTGTTAGGTGCACAAGCAGCTGCAGCAGGGATGACCGCAGCCTGGAGAGGATTGTCAGGAAAAGGCCATTCAAAAGTGTTGAGGACTTTCACAAGAGCCACCACACACAGACGGATCCTGGACATGGGCTTCAAATGTCATATTCCTCTTGTCAAGCCACTCCTGAACAACAAACAATGTCAGAAGCTTCTTACACGGGCTAAAGAAAAACAGACCTGGTCTGTTGCTCAGTGGTCCAAAGTCCTATTTTCTGATGAGAGCAAATTTTGCATCTCATTTGGAAACCAAGGACCCAGAGTATGGAGGAAGAATGGAGAGGCACACACTGCAAGATGCTTGAAGTCCAGTGTGAAGTTTCCACAGTCTGTGTTGATTTGGGGAGCCATGTCATCTGCTGGTGTTGGTCCACTGTGCTTTATTAAGTCCAGGGTCAACGCAGCAGTCTACCAGCAGATTTTGGAGCACTTCATGCTTCCTTCCGCAGACGAGCTCTATGGGGATGCTGACTTCATTTTCCAGCAGGACTTGGCACCTGCCCACACTGCCAAAAGCACCAAAACCTGGTTCAATGACTGTGGGATTACTGTGCTTGATTGGCCAGCAAACTCGCCTGGCCTGAACCCCATAGAGAATCTATGGGGCATTGCCAAGAGAAAGATGAGAGACATGAGACCGAACAATGCAGAAGAGCTGAAGGCCGCTATTAAAGCATCCTGGTCTTTCATAACACCTCAGCAGTGCCACAGGCTGATAGCTTCCATGCCAAGCCGCATTGAGGCAGTAATTGCTGCAAAAGGGGCCCAAACCAAGTACTGAGTACATACAGTATGCATGCTTATACTTTTAAGAGTTCTGATATTGTTCTATGTACAATCCTTGTTTTATTGAGTGCATGTAATATTCTAATTTTCTGAGATTGTGGATTTGGGGTTTTCATGAGCTGTAAGCCATAATTATCACAATTATGACAAATCACGGCTTGAATTATCTTGCTTTGCATGTAATGAGTGTATCTCATATATTAGTTTCACATTTTAAGCTGCATTAGTGAAATAAATGAACTTTTGCACGATATTCTAGTTTTTCGAGTTTCACCTGTATATATACCCATAGACAGATTTAGACATATATAGCTATGTACATTATAGCCCTTTTCATTCAAACACCTTATACCTTTTAACCCTTATAAAAAAATTGTTATTAATATTTATATGAATAATTCTTATCAGATAGTGTTTATGTGAGTGTTGCATTTTTATGTATTTATGTTGTATTTTTCGCACATTTTTTTTAATACACACAAATTTAGATTGCACTTGAGCAAATGCATTTACATTCAACTTGTAATATAGCCCAAGTTAGCACAGTCGCAATGTTACTTATCATGACCCGTGCTAACAATAATGCACCACTTGTAATCTAGGCCTATAGGTGTTGCTGCTACAGACTACTTAAATCATCACACAAAGCAAAAATATATATATGGTGGGTAGGGATGGATTCTAGGGAAAGGTTTGGGGTAGAGCCTTGGGTAGGTTTGGAAGTAGAGGCATTAACCCTTTCGCTGCTAAGCCTTTTTTCACCCCAGTGCTGAGCCAATTTTGAGCTTTTAAAGTGAATGTAATTTTTCAGCAATGAGTGCCCGGTTTTTAAAAATACTTTTAAAAACAGGGGCACTTTCATTGATGAAAGTTTACATTGCACTGGATTTGTAGAAATACTTACCTTTTACTTCTGCAAAGCCGGATCGCTGATCCCCTGCTTTCTTCTTCCTGCTGTACAAACACAGCAATGACGAAACTGGCTTCCTCCAATCACAGCCAGGCATCACGAGATGGACGCTCTGGGGGGGAAGCCATAATTGGAGAAATCCGGTTTTGTCATTTCTGACGTCAGTAGAGAGGAACTGAGGCTGGAATCGGCGATCCGGCTTTGGAGAAGAAAAAGGTAAGGATTTCTACAAATCCAGTGCAATGTAAACTTTCATCAATGAAAGCATACCCCCCAACTGTCTCGATTTTCGTGGGACAGTCCCGATTTTAGGGGTCTGTCCCCCTGTCCCGGGTTGCTAGCCATCTGTCCCGATTTGCCCCATGTATAAAAAAAAATAAAAAATTTTTTTTTTTAAATTCTATTGGGCCCATACTCAGAAGCAGCTGGCTTTGCTCTCACAGGGTTAGATGCCTGTTAGATTCCCTGTGGAAAAGGAATGGTGTGTGGGTTAAGCAGGAGTAAGAAGGCTGTATACACTCTGACCACGGGTAATGGTGACCTCTCTAACCTACCTCTGGTAGTTATGATGTCTAACCCCTGGTGATAATACTAGCATGCCTTCAGTTTTATACAATGAGCAGTGCTAATACCAGGGTAACGAACAGTGGCAGCCGCAGACTGCCAGCTAATGTGCTTGCCAACCTCAGGACCCCATATAATGATTTACAGATACCCATTTATGATGTAGTGTGTGTGTCTATCTGTATTCATAACTGTGTGTGTGTGTATCTGTATGTATAAGTTTATGCTATGTAGTGTGCGTGCATCTGCATGTGTAAGTTAATGCTATGTAGTGTCTGTGTATCTGCCTGCATAAGTGTATGCTATGTAGTGTGTGTGTATCTGCCTGTATAAGTGTATGCTATGTAGTGTGTGTGTATGTGCATCTGTAAGTGTATGCTATGTAGTGTGTGTGTGTATCTGCATGTATAAGTGTATGCTATGTAGTGTGTGTGTATCTGCATGTGTAAGTGTATGCTATGTAGTGTGTGTGTGTATCTGCATGTATAAGTGTATGCTATGTAGTGTGTGTGTATCTGCCTGTATAAGTGTATGCTATGTAGTGTGTGTGTATCTACATGTGTAAGTGTATGCTATGTAGTGTGTGTGTGTATCTGCATGTATAAGTGTATGCTATGTAGTGTGTGTGTATCTGCCTGTATAAGTGTATGCTATGTAGTGTGTGTGTATCTACATGTGTAAGTGAATGCTATGTAGTGTGTGTGTGTATCTGCATGTATAAGTGTATGCTATGTAGTGTGTGTGTATCTACATGAATAAGTGTAAGCTATGCAGTGTGTGTGTGTATCTGCATGTATAAGTGTATGCTATGTAGTGTGTGTGTATCTGCATGTGTAAGTGTACGCTCTTAGGTAGTAGCAGACAGTCTGCCAATATAAAGTTTTAGGGCTTCTTCTTTTTTTTTTTTTTTTACATAATTAATTTTAATTATTTTTTTAGCCGCCCACCTCCATGATCCTTCCCAAAATAGCTCTCTAACCCTCTCTCCTCCCAATGAAATGCGCTATCTTAGGTACTGCCAGCTGTCTGCCAGTACCCATTTTATACCTATTTTTTATTACTTTTTTTTTTTTTTAATTCTGTAGCTTAAAATGGATGAAAGAGCCAGGAGTAAACTGGTCAGAGAGGCTACCAAAAGGTCCACAGCAACTCTGTGACAACAATATCACAAATTCTCCACAAATGTGGCTTGTATGGGAGGGTTGTAAAAAAAGCCACTCCTCAAGACAGGCCACATGCAGTCATGCCTGAATTTTACCATAACATACCTCAGAGATTCTGAGGCCACAGGGAAAAAGGTGTTATGGTCAGATGAGACTAAAATTTAATTATTTGGCCTTAACACCAAACGATATGTCTAAAGGAAATCCAATACAGCTCACCATCCAAATAGCACCATACCTACAGTAAAGCATGGAGGTGGTAATATCCTGTTATTGGGTGTTTCTCTGCAGCAGGCACTGGATCACTTGTCAGGATAGAAGGAATAATGAAAGGGGCAAAATACCGTCACATTCTTGAGGAAAATCTGCTGCCCTTTGCCAGGAAGTTGTCAATGGGAAGGTTTACCTTCCAACATGACAATGACCCAAAGTACATAGCAAAAATGACCACACAGTGGTTGAAGGAGAAAAAGGTGAATGTTTTTGCATGGCCTAGTCAGAGCCCAGACTTAAACCCCATTGAATATCTGTGGCATGACTTAAAGAGTGCAGTCCACAAACGGTCACCATCAAATGTAACGGAACTGGAGCAGTTCTGCAAAGAAGAGTGGGCAAATCTTGCACAGTCTAGATGTGCAAAGTTATTAGAGACATACCCCCGCAGACTAAAGGCTATAATTAAAGCAAAAGATGGTTCAACAAAATACTGACACAAGGGCGTGATCCTTTTTCCAACTCAGTGATTCTGTTTTTAAATTGTCTTTATTTTTGCCTGACATGTTGGTGTTATATCTTTCACTTGGATGTTATAAGTTGCACTGAGTAATTACAACTGGATAAATAAAAACAGTGTCTGTCTTTATTTCAGGCTGCAAAGCAACAAAATGTGATTATTTTCAAGGGGGTTGATTCTTTTTAATACCCACTGTAACTGTCAAATCATGTTTTTATGTTACTGTAGTGAGAGTTCTTGTAAGAATTAAAACAACTTCAACATCATCCTCAAGTTGAACACCCAGTGATGGCAATCAGATCTCACATTTTCATTTCTTAGCCTTTACTCATATGTAAAAGAGAGTATTCTAACTGACCATCTAGCAATGCAGTTTCCTACCTGACCCAGTCTGTTTGCAGTTAGTAAAGTTTTCAAGGGCCTATGATCAGTACGCAGTTTAAATCCATGTCCCCATAGATACGTTCTTCACTGCTCACTGTACATTTGTATTTATCTTTTATGATTTCATTACAGAGTTTTAAGTCTGCCAAATAGTATTTTCCTCTTGAGTGACAACATGCCACCATTTCGCAACCAAATGCAGTAATATAAAAAAAACATTACATTTTCCCACAAACTTTGGGTTTTTCACTGAAATTATTTACATAGAATTGACCTTGCATTCTATTGGCTGATCCAATCAGCCAATCAGATTGAACGTCAATCCGATTGGCTGATTAAATCAGCCAATCAGATTTTTCCTACCTTAATTCCGATTGGCTGATAGAATCCTATCAGCCAATCGGAATTCGAGGGACGCCATCTTGGATGACGTCATTTAAAGGAACCTTCATTCGTCGTTAGTCCGTCGGCTGAGGAGGATGTTCCGCGTTGGAGGTCTTGAAGATGGAGCCGCGGATGGATGAAGACTTCTGCCGGATGGAGGACCTCTTCTGCCCTGCTTGGATGAAGACTTCTGCCGGATGGAGGACCTCTTCTACCCCGCTTGGATGAAGACTTCTGCCGGATGGAGGACCACATCGCCCGGATTGGATGAAGAATTCGGCCCTGCTGGATGAACACGGCTCAAGGTAGGGTGATCTTCAGGGGGTTAGTGTTAGTTTTTTTTAAGGGGGGATCGGTTGGGTTTTAGAGTAGGGGTGTGTGGGTGGTGGGTTGTAATGTTGGGGGGGATTGTTCTTTTTTTACAGGTAAAAGAGCTGATTACTTTGGGGCAATGCCCCGCAAAAGGCCCTTTTAAGGGCTATTTGTAATGTAGGGCAGGGCATTTTATTATTTTTGGGGGCTTTTTTTATTTTATTAGGGGGCTTAGATTAGGTTTAATTAGTTTAAACTTCTTGTAATTTTTTTTATTTTTTGTAATCTAGTGTTTGTTTTTTTTGTATTATAGTTTAGTTTATTTAATTGTATTTTATTTTAGATAATTGTAGATAATTTATTTAATTAATTTATTGATAGTGTAGTGTTAGGTGTATTTGTAACTTATCTTAGGATTTATTTTACAGGTAATTTTGTAATTATTTTAACTAGGTAGCTATTAAATAGTTATTAACTATTTAATAGCTATTGTACCTAGTTAAAATAAATACAAAGTTGCCTGTGAAATAAAAATAAATCCTAAAATAGCTACAATGTAATTATTAGTTATATTGTAGCTATCTTAGGGTTTATTTTATAGGTAAATATTTACTTTTAAATAGGAATAATTTAGTTAATAATAGTAATATTATTTAGATTTATTTAAATAATAATTAAGTTAGGGTATGTTAGGGTTAGACTTAGGTTTAGGGGGTAATAAATTTAATGTAGGTGGCGGCGGTTTTAATGTTGTGGCGGCGGTTTTAATGTTGGGGGGGTCTTGTATTCTCTTTTACAGGTAAAAGAGCTGATTACTTTGGGGCAATGCCCCGCAAAAAGCCCTTTTAAGGGCTGGTAAAAGAGCTGATTACTTTTGTGATTTAGTATAGGTAGGGAATCCTAAAATAGCTACAATGTAATTATTAATTATATTGTAGCTATCTTATGGTTTATTTTATAGGTAAGTATTTAGTTTTAAATAGGATTAATTTATTTAATGATAGTAATTTTATTTAGATTTATTTAAATTATATTTAACTTAGGGGGGGTGTTAGGGTTAGGGTTAGACTTAGGTTTAGGGGTTAATAACTTTATTATAGTAGCGGTGACGTGTGGGCGGGAGATTAGGGGTTAATAATTGTAGGTAGATGGCGTGGCGGCGATGTTAGGGACGGCAGAGTAGGGGTTAATCAAATTTATTATAGTGTTTGCGATGCGGGAGTGCAGCGGTTTAGGGGTTAATACATTTATTATTGTGGCGGCGATGTCCGGTCGGTTAATAAGTGTAGGTAGGTGGCGGCGACGTTGGGGGGGGGGGCAGATTAGGGGTTAATAAATATAATGTAGGTGTCGGCGATGTTAGGGGCAGCAGATTAGGGGTTAATAGGGATAATGTAGGTGGCAGCGATGTCCGGTCGGCAGATTAGGGGTTAAATAATTTTATTATAGTGTTTGCGATGTGGAGGGGGCTCGAATTAGGGGTTCATAGGTAGTTTATGGGTGTTAGTGTACTTTGTAGCACTGTAGTTAAGAGCTTTATGTTCCGGCGTTAGCCCATAAAACTCTTAACTACTGACTTTTATATGCGGTAGGTGTCTTTGAGGTAGAGGCTCTACCGCTTACTTTCTCCAAGACTTGTAATACCAGCATTAGCCAAATCCCATTAAAAAGATAGGATACGCAATTGACGTAAGGGGATTTGCGGTAGCCTCGAGTCGTGTAAGAAAAGTGAGTGGTGAGCCTCTACCTGCCAAACTTGTAATACCAGCGTTAGAAAAAAAGCAGCGTTGGGACCTCTCAACGCTGCTTTTTAAGGCTAACGCAAAACTCGTAATCTCGCCGTTAGTTAGTTACCTGGTAAGGGTAATAGTATTGTAATATAGGTATTATCCTCCCACCTCCCTGATCCTCCAAACAGCTCTCTTCTCCCCACCCTACTCGCACTCCTCACCACCTGCCAGTATGAAGTTTTAGGGCTTCTTTTTTTTTTTTTTTTTATTAATTAATTTTAATTATTTTTTATTTTCTGCAGTGTAGGATCCTCCATTAGCCTCCCACCTCCATGATCCCTCCCTAATAGTTCTCTAACCCAAATAGTTCTCCCAATAAAATGTGCCACCTTAGGTACTGCCAGCTGTCTGCCAGTACCCATTTTATACCTATTTTTTATTACTTTTTTTTATTTTTTATTCTATAGCGTATGGGTCCCCCCACCTCCCCCCTCCTCACAATCATTAGTTATTGAACAACCACCCTCCATAACAAACTTTTTTCTGTAGAGCAGCGCCCCATCCCTCCCTTCAATATATATTTTCTGTAGTGTAGGGACCCTCCCACTCCATTACCATATGAAGGCAGATGCTGGAATCTCAGGAACAGCAGCTTTCAGCTATCACTTGACAATGGAGACTGCTTGGGCTTGGATGTAGATCTACATTATGTGGTACGATGGGCTATATACCGCATGACGTAGATCTACATCCTGATGGGTTAAGAGGTAAATGTTATGGTGATATAATAATGGAATGGATCTTTTCCAGATAAGCCCCACCAAAAAGTTAACCCCCGCCACCCAAAAAAGATTATAAAAAAGAGGATATGAAACTTGTACTGGATATGAAACTTGTAACCAGGACCAGCTGCACCTGTCCCTGATAACAGGAAGGCAATCGGCTCATCACACCATTATCCCTGCCATACAGAAAGACTGCAAGCTAGCCCAGCCTTTTTATCTTTGCTGGCAGATAAGAGCCTACCCCTTCTTTTCTGATCACTGAGGCAGAAGTAGCAGGAAAGCAGGCTGAGGGGAAAAGAAAGAAAGACCGAGGCTTACCAGGCAACACCCTGGAGCTGCAGGACTCGGCTGAGTGCTGGAAAGAGATGGGCACAATGCAAGTGAGCAACATGCGCCCTGGGGACCGGGGCAGCAATCCAGGGTGTTGCCTGGTAAGCCTCGGTCTTTCTTTCTTTTCCCCTCAGCCTGCTTTCCTGCTACTTCTGCCTCAGTGATCAGAAAAGAAGGGGTAGGCTCTTATCTGCCAGCAAAGATAAAAATGGAATTACCCTTTTCAAACCAATTTACTTCTGGATGCAAGCTTTTACTGTAAAACCTTTCCAATAGAGACGCTCTGCACGCAATCTTTCATCTACTCCGTTCAGCCTCCTGACAAGTGCTGCAATTTCACTACTTATTATGCCATCAGGAACCACTCACGATTTCTAAAAAAGGCATCCACCTTGCGCAAGATATGAATGAAGGCTATGACTTGAACACAACTGACAGTGTTTTGTCTCAAGTTCTCTGTGATATACCAACAAGGCTTTAAAACTGCCACTAACTGACAAATCATGGTCCACTCATCTCTGCCTAATGGGATCCCAATGAAATGACAGGAAGCCATAGCATATAGCATAGCCCTCTGCTGCTTCAACGTTCCACCATCTCAAAAGTCGATTTCCACCTAGTATCGATGTTGTCTTGCTTAAAGGGATATTCCAGCCAAAATGGAAAACCACATGGGTTCATATCGGTATTGAACAGAAGAATTTTTGTAATATACTGTACATGTATTATCAAAACTGTTTCTAATAAAAGCTATAGCTGTTTCAAATGTGTTTTTAAGTATGCACCGTGCACCAGCATTTTAACCAAAGCACTTGCTCAGAAAGCCTAAGGTGTTTGTACCATCTGGTAATGACTCAATTTGTTAATTGCTGACATGATAAAACCCCCACTGATGCTCTGAGCAGCTGAAGTTTTTAAAATATGGGTGCAGTGACAATATCTAGCTATGCTTCACATGCACGTGCAGAGAAAAATGTTAACACTAAAACAGTGATAACTTTTACTAGCAGCATTTTTGCCAATACATGTATATTGCAAATATGCTTTTTTTCAAAGATGTCATTCATCTATGTGCATTTAAATTTTGATTGGAATGTCCCTTTAAGACGGCTCTAGGGAAGCCCTTCCTTCTCCTTTTCTTGCCTAACAAGGTGACTGATTTTAGCACTGCTGTGGAAGTGGCTTGCAATCCTGCTGTGTTCTGATTTAAGTGAAATTAAGTTTTGTAGTAGCAGATCAGGGAATAATTACACCAACTTCAGAAGGATCCAAATGTAAGTTTTGATTTCAAACACTATTTGAAAGATAATGAAGTTGGTTTAAGGCATTCAACATGAATTGAAAGTTTTGGCATGCGTTTGTTCAACTTCTTTTCACAACTGACTTGAGCCAAAGGTGTCATCCTATGACAGTACCACGTTTAAAGCCACTAAGCCCTTCAGTACAATCCATTGCACTGCCAGTTTTTTTTTATATGGAGATTTCATGGCTATATGCTGGATTTTATGCACCTGTTAGAAATTTATGCTGAGGAAAAACTCAATAATTAATAGGGGTGTACACATACACATATGCATAACCACACACACAAATGCATACCCACATACACAAATGCATACCCACATACACATATGCATACCCACATACACAAATGCATAACCACATACACATATGCATACCCACATACACAAATGCATACCCACATACACATATGCATAACCACATACACATATGCATAACCACATACACATATGCATAACCACATACACAAATGCATACCCACATACAGATATGCATAACCACATACACATATGCATAACCACATACACATATGCATAACCACATACACAAATGCATACCCACATACAGATATGCATAACCACACACACAAATGCATACCCACATACACAAATGCATACCCACATACACATATGCATAACCACATACACATATGCATACCCACATACACAAATGCATACCCACATACACATATGCATAACCACATACACATATGCATAACCACATACACAAATGCATACCCACATACACAAATGCATACCCACATACACATATGCATAACCACATACACATATGCATAACCACATACACATATGCATAACCACATACACATATGCATAACCACATACACTAATGCATAACCACATACACATATGCATACCCACATACACAAATGCATACCCACATACACATATGCATAACCACATACACATATGCATACCCACATACACAAATGCATGCCCACATACACAAATGCATACCCACGTACACAAATGCATACCCACATACACATATGCATACCCACATACACAAATGCATACCCACATACACAAATGCATAACCACATACACATATGCATACCCACATACACAAATGCATACCCACATACACAAATGCATACCCACATACACATATGCATACCCACATACACAAATGCATACCCACATACACATATGCATAACCACATACACATATGCATACCCACATACACAAATGCATAACCACATACACATATGCATACCCACATACACAAATGCATAACCACATACACATATACATACACAACTGCATACCCACATACACAAATGCATACCCACATACACAAATGCATAACCACATACACATATGCATACCCACATACACAAATGCATACCCACATACACAAATGCATACAAACATACACAAATGCATACCCACATACACAAATGCATACACACATACACAAATGCATACCCACATAGACAAATGCATACACACATACACATATGCATACCCACATACACAAATGCATACCCACATACACAAATGCATACACACATAAACATATGCATACACACATACACATATGCATACCCACATACACAAATGCATACCCACATACACATATGCATACCCACATACACAAATGCATACCCACATACACAAATGCATACCCATATACACAAATGCATACCCACATACACATATGCATACCCACATACACATATGCATACCCACATACACATATGCATACCCATATACACAAATGCATACCCACATACACATATGCATACCCACATACACAAATGCATACACACATACACAAATGCATACCCACATACACAAATGCATACACACATACACATATGCATACCCACATACACAAATGCATACACACATATGCATACCCACATACACAAATGCATACACACATACACATATGCATACCCACATACACAAATGCATACCCACATACACAAATGCATACACACATACACATATGCATACACACATACACATATGCATACCCACATACACAAATGCATACCCACATACACATATGCATACCCACATACACAAATGCATACCCACATACACAAATGCATACCCATATACACAAATGCATACCCACATACACATATGCATACCCACATACACATATGCATACCCACATACACATATGCATACCCATATACACAAATGCATACCCACATACACATATGCATACCCACATACACAAATACATACACACATACACAAATGCATACCCACATACACAAATGCATACACACATACACATATGCATACCCACATACACAAATGCATACACACATATGCATACCCACATACACAAATGCATACACACATACACATATGCATACCCACATACACAAATGCATACACACATACACATATGCATACCCACATACACAAATGCATACACACATATGCATACCCACATACACAAATGCATACACACATACACATATGCATACCCACATACACAAATGCATACCCACATACCCATATGCATACCCACATACACAAATGCATACCCACACACACATATGCATACCCACATACACAAATGCATATACAAATACACATATGCATACCCACATACACAAATGCATAACCACATACACATATGCATACCCACATACGCAAATGCATAACCACATACACATATACATACCCACATACGCAAATGCATAACCACATACACATATGCATACCCACATACGCAAATGCATAACCACATACACATATGCATACCCACATACACAAATGCATAACCACATATGCAAATGCATAACTACATACACATATGCATACCCACATACACAAATGCATAACCACATACACATATGCATACCCACATACACAAATGCATAACCACATACACATATGCATACCCACATACACAAATGCATACCCACATACACAAATGCATACCCACATACACAAATGCATAACCACATACACATATGCATACCGACATACACAAATGCATAACCACATACACATATGCATACCCACATACACAAATGCATACCCACATACACAAATGCATAACCACATACACATATGCATACCGACATACACAAATGCATAACCACATACACATATGCATACCCACATACACAAATGCATACCCACATACACAAATGCATACCCACATACACATATGCATACCCACATACACAAATGCATACCCACATACACAAATGCATACCCACATACACAAATGCATAACCACATACACATATGCATACCCACATACACAAATGCATAACCACATACACATATGCATACCCACATACACAAATGCATACCCACATACACAAATGCATACCCACATACACATATGCATACCCACATACACAAATGCATACCCACATACACATATGCATAACCACATACACATATGCATACCCACATACACAAATGCATAACCACATACACATATGCATACCCACATACACAAATGCATAACCACATACACATATACATACACAACTGCATACCCACATACACAAATGCATACCCACATACACAAATGCATAACCACATACACATATGCATACCCACATACACAAATGCATACCCACATACACAAATGCATACAAACATACACAAATGCATACCCACATACACAAATGCATACACACATACACAAATGCATACCCACATAGACAAATGCATACACACATACACATATGCATACCCACATACACAAATGCATACCCACATACACAAATGCATACACACATACACATATGCATACACACATACACATATGCATACCCACATACACAAATGCATACCCACATACACATATGCATACCCACATACACAAATGCATACCCACATACACATATGCATTCCCACATACACAAATGCATACCCATATACACAAATGCATACCCACATACACATATGCATACCCACATACACATATGCATACCCACATACACATATGCATACCCACATACACAAATGCATACACACATACACAAATGCATACCCACATACACAAATGCATACACACATACACATATGCATACCCACATACACAAATGCATACACACATATGCATACCCACATACACAAATGCATACACACATACACATATGCATACCCACATACACAAATGCATACACACATACACATATGCATACCCACATACACAAATGCATACACACATATGCATACCCACATACACAAATGCATACACACATACACATATGCATACCCACATACACAAATGCATACCCACATACCCATATGCATACCCACATACACAAATGCATACCCACATACACATATGCATACCCACATACACAAATGCATATACAAATACACATATGCATACCCATATACACAAATGCATAACCACATACACATATGCATACCCACATACGCAAATGCATAACCACATACACATATGCATACCCACATACGCAAATGCATAACCACATACACATATGCATACCCACATACTCAAATGCATAACCACATACACATATGCATACCCACATACACAAATGCATAACCACATATGCAAATGCATAACTACATACACATATGCATACCCACATACACAAATGCATAACCACATACACATATGCATACCCACATACACAAATGCATAACCACATACACATATGCATACCCACATACACAAATGCATACCCACATACACAAATGCATACCCACATACACAAATGCATAACCACATACACATATGCATACCGACATACACAAATGCATAACCACATACACATATGCATACCCACATACACAAATGCATACCCACATACACAAATGCATAACCACATACACATATGCATACCGACATACACAAATGCATAACCACATACACATATGCATACCCACATACACAAATGCATACCCACATACACATATGCATACCCACATACACAAATGCATATACAAATACACATATGCATACCCATATACACAAATGCATAACCACATACACATATGCATACCCACATACGCAAATGCATAACCACATACACATATGCATACCCACATACGCAAATGCATAACCACATACACATATGCATACCCACATACGCAAATGCATAACCACATACACATATGCATACCCACATACACAAATGCATAACCACATATGCAAATGCATAACTACATACACATATGCATACCCACATACACAAATGCATAACCACATACACATATGCATACCCACATACACAAATGCATAACCACATACACATATGCATACCCACATACACAAATGCATACCCACATACACAAATGCATACCCACATACACAAATGCATAACCACATACACATATGCATACCGACATACACAAATGCATAACCACATACACATATGCATACCCACATACACAAATGCATACCCACATACACAAATGCATAACCACATACACATATGCATACCGACATACACAAATGCATAACCACATACACATATGCATACCCACATACACAAATGCATACCCACATACACAAATGCATACCCACATACACATATGCATACCCACATACACAAATGCATACCCACATACACAAATGCATACCCACATACACAAATGCATACCCACATACACATATGCATAACCACATACACATATGCATACCCACATACACAAATGCATAACCACATACACATATGCATACCCACATACACAAATGCATACCCACATACACAAATGCATACCCACATACACATATGCATACCCACATACACAAATGCATACCCACATACACAAATGCATAACCACATACACATATGCATACCCACATACACAAATGCATACCCACATACACATATGCATACCCACATACACAAATGCATACCCACATACACATATGCATACCCACATACACAAATGCATACCCACATACATAAATGCATACCCACATACACATATGCATACCCACATACACAAATGCATAACCACATACACAAATGCATAACCACATACACATATGCATACCCACATACACAAATGCATAACCACATACACGTATGCATACCCACATACACAAATGCATAACCACATACACATATGCATACCCACATACACAAATGCATACCCACATACACATATGCATACCCACATACACAAATGCATAACCACATACACAAATGCATACCCACGTACACAAATGCATACCCACATACACATATGCATACCCACATACACAAATGCATACCCACATACACAAATGCATAACCACATACACATATGCATACCCACATACACAAATGCATAACCACATACACATATGCATACCCACATACACAAATGCATACCCACATACACAAATGCATACCCACATACACAAATGCATAACCACATACACATATGCATACCGACATACACAATTGCATAACCACATACACATATGCATACCCACATACACAAATGCATACCCACATACACAAATGCATACTCACATACACATATGCATACCCACATACACAAATGCATACCCACATACACAAATGCATACCCACATACACATATGCATACCCACATACACAAATGCATAACCACATACACAAATGCATAACCACATACACATATGCATACCCACATACACAAATGCATAACCACATACACGTATGCATACCCACATACACAAATGCATAACCACATACACATATGCATACCCACATACACAAATGCATACCCACATACACAAATGCATAACCACATACACAAATGCATAACCACATACACATATGCATACCCACATACACAAATGCATAACCACATACACGTATGCATACCCACATACACAAATGCATAACCACATACACATATGCATACCCACATACACAAATGCATACCCACATACACATATGCATACCCACATACACAAATGCATAACCACATACACATATGCATACCCACATACACAAATGCATAACCACATACACATATGCATACCCACATACACAAACGCATACCCACATACACAAATGCATACCCACATACACAAATGCATAACCACATACACATATGCATACCGACATACACAATTGCATAACCACATACACATATGCATACCCACATACACAAATGCATACCCACATACACAAATGCATAACCACATACACATATGCATACCGACATACACAAATGCATAGCCACATACACATATGCATACCCACATACACAAATGCATACCCACATACACAAATGCATACCCACATACACATATGCATACCCACATACACAAATGCATACCCACATACACAAATGCATACCCACATACACAAATGCATAACCACATACACATATGCATACCCACATACACAAATGCATAACCACATACACATATGCATACCCACATACACAAATGCATACCCACATACACAAATGCATACCCACATACACATATGCATACCCACATACACAAATGCATAACCACATACACAAATGCATAACCACATACACATATGCATACCCACATACACAAATGCATAACCACATACACGTATGCATACCCACATACACAAATGCATAACCACATACACATATGCATACCCACATACACAAATGCATACCCACATACACATATGCATACCCACATACACAAATGCATAGCCACATACACAAATGCATACCCACATACACAAATGCATAACCACATACACATATGCATACCCACATACACAAATGCATAACCACATACACATATGCATACCCACATACACAAATGCATACCCACATACACAAATGCATACCCACATACACATATGCATACCCACATACACAAATGCATAACCACATACACAAATGCATAACCACATACACATATGCATACCCACATACACAAATGCATAACCACATACACGTATGCATACCCACATACACAAATGCATAACCACATACACATATCCATACCCACATACACAAATGCATAACCACATACACATATGCATACCCACATACACAAATGCATAACCACATACACATATGCATACCCACATACACAAATGCATACCCACATACACAAATGCATAACCACATACACATATGCATACCGACATACACAAATGCATAACCACATACACATATGCATACCCATATACACATATGCATACCCACATACACAAATGCATACCCACATACACAAATGCATACACACATACACAAATGCATACCGATATAAACATATGCATACCCACATACACAAATGCATACCCATATAAACATATGCATACCCACATACACAAATGCATAACCACATACACATATGCATACCCACATACACAAATGCATAACCACATACACATATGCATACCCACATACACATATGCATACCCATATACACAAATGCATAACCACATACACATATGCATACCCACATACACATATGCATACCCATATACACAAATGCATAACCACATACATATATGCATACCCACATACACATATGCATACCCATATACACAAATGCATACCCATATAAACATATGCATACACAGAGGATAATGCTGAACATATTACCTAATCCACTATTCCTGGATTATGTGCATCTATTGTTTTAATGTGTCCCATTCCCACAAATTAAATTGTTGCTGTATGCAGCTTCTTGTGTATAGTTATTTAAAGTCTGTGTTAAGGATTCTGTATAACTTTTGAAGGCAATGCTTACAAAGAGAGAGTTGTTATCCTCCCAGACACATGGGATGTTTACAAAAAAAGTAAACAAGATTTATTTGCATTTGGACTTTAGAATACATTTTAGCCTGAACACATATTTTCACAGATTAGCTTCAGTTTGTCACAGCCAGCTACATGAGATGTCCATTATCTATGGCCATGGGAGGGTTAAACTACAGTAAAAACGTGCCTCAAATTTATTTGAAAGGATTATGGAGTAAAAGGGATTATTGGAGAAAGGATAATAATATCCATAATATAAAGCTGCTTTAATAATTCAGGGCCTCAGTATTTATAACTAAAGGGATAAACGTAGAATAAATACAAATAACATTTATAAAACATGCTTAGTATAAACTGACACTTAGCATCAGCAAACTAACCCACCACACTGCTAGAGATAATTTTATACCAAACAGTACTTTTGTAATGTTGCTAACATGATTTTTTAAACAGTGTAATAATTCTGATAGCCTTGCAATAGCTTATTTATGGCTGTGGATATATACTGTTGAAGTGATAAGTATAGCTTAAGCACAGTCTCAAAATTTGGGTAATTCCATAAACATCAGAATTTTCACAGCCATTCGGGCCAATTTATCATTGGTCTGTCCGACATGATCCGGATTGATCTCGCATTCTATTGGCTATTCCAATCAGCCAATAGAATGCAAGCTCAATCCTATTGGCTGATTGGATCAGCCAATAGGATGCAAGCTCAATCCTATTGGCTGATTGGATCAGCCAATAGGATGAAAGCTCAATCCTATTGGCTGATAGCAACAGCCAATAGGATTTTTTTCAACCTTAATTCTAATTGGCTGATAGAATTCTATCAACGAATCGGAATTCAAGGGTGACGCCATCTTGGATGACGTCATTTAAAGGGAAACCTCATTGTAAAGAAGACGTCAGAAGAAGAGGATGCTCCGCGCCGGATGTCTTGAAGATGGAGCCGCTCCGCGCCCGGATGGATGAAGATAGAAGATGCCGTCTGGATGAGATGAAGACTTCTGCCGGCTTCGCTGAGGATGGATGTCCAGTCTTCAAAAACTGTAAGTGGATTTTCGGGGGTTAGTGTTAGGTTTTTTAAAGGGTTTATTGGGTGGGTTTTAATTTTAGATTAGGGTTTGGGCAAGGAAAAAGAGCTAAATGCCCTTTTAAGGGCAATGCCCATCCAAATGCCCTTTTCAGGGCAATGGGGAGCTTAGGTTTTTTAGATAGGTTTTTTTTTTTGGGGGGGGGGTTGGTTGTGTGGGTGGTGGGTTTTACTGTTGGGGGGTGTTTGTATTTTTTTACAGGTAAAAGAGCTGATTTCTTTGGGGCGATGCCCCGCAAAAGGCCATTTTAAGGGCCATTGATAGTTTATTGTAGGCTAGGGGGGGTTATGGGGGGGGGCTTTTTATTTCCATAGGGCTCTTAGATTAGGTGTAATTAGTTTAAATATTTGATAGTTTATTTTTTATTTTGTGTAACTTACGCCTAGATTTAGAGTTTGTCGGTAAAGACCCGCGTAGCTAACGCTGCTTTTTTTTCCAGCGCACCCTTAAGACAACGCTGGTATTTAGAGTTCTCTGAAGGGCTGCGTTAGGCTCCAAAAAGGGAGCGTAGAGAATAATTTACCGCCACTTCAACTCTCAATACTAGCGTTGCTTACGGTAGCGGCTAGCTGGAAAAACGTGCTCGTGCACGATTCCCCCATAGGAAACAATGGGGCAGTTTGGGCTTAAAAAAACCTAACACCTGCAAAAAAAGCAGCGTTAAGCTCCTAACGCAGCCCCATTGTTTCCTATGGGTAAACACTTTCTAAGTCTGCACCTAACACCCTAACATGTACCCCGAGTCTAAACACCCCTAACCTTACACTTATTAACCCCTAATCTGCCACCCCGCTATCGCTGACCCCTGCATTACACTAGTAACCCCTAATCTGCCGCTCCGGACACCGCCGCAACCTACATTATACCTATGTACCCCTAATCTGCTGCCCCTAACATCGCCGACACCTACATAATATTTATTGACCACTAATCTGCCCCCCCCCCCAATGTCGCTGCTACCTTACCTACACTTATTAACCCCTAATCTGCCGACCGGACCTCGCCGCCACTCTAATAAAGTTATTAACCCCTAAACCGCCGCACTCCCGCCTCGCAAACCCTATAATAAATAGTATTAACCCCTAATTTGCCCTCCCTAACATCGCCGCCACCTAACTTCAAGTATTAACCCCTAATCTGCCGACCGGACCTCGCCGCTACTATAATAAATGTATTAACCCCTAAAGCTAAGTCTAACCCTAACCCTAACACCCCCCTAAGTTAAATATAATTTTATTCCAACAAAATAAATTAACTCTTATTATAAATACTTACCTGTAAAATAAACCCTAATATAGCTACAATATAACGAAGAATTATATTGTAGCTATTTTAGGATTAATATTTATTTTACAGGCAACTTTGTATTTATGTTAACTAGGTACAATAGCTATTAAATAGTTATTTACTATTTAATAGCTACCTAGTTAAAATAATTACAAAATTACCTGTAAAATAAATCCTAACCTAATTGCAATTAAACCTAACACTACACTATCAATAAATAAATTAAATCAATGAACTACAAGTACCTACAATTACCTACAATTAAATAAACTAAACTAAATTACAAAAAAAACAAAACACTAAATTACAAAAAATAAAAAAAGATTACAAGAATTTTAAGCTAATTACACCTACTCTAAGCCCCCTAATAAAATAACAAAGCCCCCCAAAATAAAAAAAATGCCCTACCCTAATCTAAATTAAAAAAGTTAACAGCTCTATTACCTTACCAGCCCTTAAAAGGGCTTTTTGCTGGGCATGCCCCAAAGAAATCAGCTCTTTTGCCTGTAAAAAAAAACACAATACCACCCCCCAACATTACAACCCACCATCCACATACCCCTACTCTAACCCAAACCCCCCTTAAATAAACCTAACACTACCCCCCTGAAGATCTCCCTACCTTGAGTCGTCTTCACCCAACCGGGCCGAAGTCTTCATCCGATGGACCAGAATAGGACATCCAGACCAGCAGAAGTCTTCATCCTATCCGGGCAGAAGAGGACATCCAGACCGGTAGACATCTTCATCCAAGTTCCGATCAGCCAATAGAATGCAAGCTCAATCTGATTGACTGATTGGATCAGCCAATCCGATTGAACTTGAATCTGATTGGCTGATTCAATCAGCCAATCAGATTTTTCCTACCTTAATTCCGATTGGCTGATAGAATCCTATCAGCCAATCGGAATTCGAGGGACGCCATCTTGGATGACGTCATTTAAAGGAACCTTCATTCGGCGAGTAGGCGTCGTGGCAGAA
Organism: Bombina bombina; assembly: GCF_027579735.1. Classification (NCBI taxonomy): domain Eukaryota; kingdom Metazoa; phylum Chordata; class Amphibia; order Anura; family Bombinatoridae; genus Bombina; species Bombina bombina. The sequence continues at coordinate 287,261,614 of NC_069499.1, forward strand.
GGATGGATCCGCGTCGGCTGGAAGAAGATGGTTCCGCTCCGCTCCAGATGGATGAAGATAGAAGATGCTGCTTGGATGAAGATGTCTACCGGTCCGGATGTCCTCTTCTGCCCGGATAGGATGAAGACTTCTGCCGGTCTGGATGTCCTCTTCTGGTCCATCGGATGAAGACTTCGGCCCGGTTGGGTGAAGACGACTCAAAGTAGGGAGATCTTCAGGGGGGTAGTGTTAGGTTTATTTAAGGGGGGTTTGGGTTAGAGTAGGGGTATGTGGGTCGTGGGTTGTAATGATGGGGGGTGGTATTGTGTTTTTTTACAGGCAAAAGAGCTGATTTCTTTGGGGAATGCCCCGCAAAAAAAGCCCTTTTAAGGGCTGGTAAGGTAATAGAGCTGTTAACTTTTTTAATTTAGATTAGGGTAGGGAATTTTTTTTATTTTGGGGGGCTTTGTTATTTTATTAGGGGGCTTAGAGTAGGTGTAATTAGCTTAAAATTCTTGTAATCTTTTTTTATTTTTTGTAATTTAGTGGGTTTTTTTGTAATTTAGTTTAGTTTATTTAATTGTAGGTAATTGTAAGTACTTGTAGGCTAGGGGGTGGTTATGGGGGGGGGCTTTTTATTTCCATAGGGCTCTTAGATTAGGTGTAATTAGTTTAAATATTTGATAGTTTATTTTTTATTTTGTGTAACTTACGCCTAGATTTAGAGTTTGTCGGTAAAGACCCGCGTAGCTAACGCTGCTTTTTTTTCCAGCGCACCCTTAAGACAATGCTGGTATTTAGAGTTCTCTGAAGGGCTGCGTTAGGCTCCAAAAAGGGAGCGTAGAGAATAATTTACCGCCACTTCAACTCTCAATACTAGCGTTGCTTACGGTAGCGGCTAGCTGGAAAAACGTGCTCGTGCACGATTCCCCCATAGGAAACAATGGGGCAGTTTGTGCTTAAATAAAAAAACCTAACACCTGCAAAAAAGCAGCGTTAAGCTCCTAACGCAGCCCCATTGTTTCCTATGGGTAAACACTTTCTAAGTCTGCACCTAACACCCTAACATGTACCCCGAGTCTAAACACCCCTAACCTTACACTTATTAACCCCTAATCTGCCACCCCGCTATCGCTGACCCCTGCATTACACTAGTAACCCCTAATCTGCCGCTCCGGACACCGCCGCAACCTACATTATACCTATGTACCCCTAATCTGCTGCCCCTAACATCGCCGACACCTACATAATATTTATTGACCACTAATCTTCCCCCCCCCCAATGTCGCTGCTACCTTACCTACACTTATTAACCCCTAATCTGCCGACCGGACCTCGCCGCCACTCTAATAAAGTTATTAACCCCTAAACCGCCGCACTCCCGCCTCGCAAACCCTATAATAAATAGTATTAACCCCTAATCTGCCCTCCCTAACATCGCCGCCACCTAACTTCAAGTATTAACCCCTAATCTGCCGACCGGACCTCGCCGCTACTATAATAAATGTATTAACCCCTAAAGCTAAGTCTAACCCTAACCCTAACACCCTCCTAAGTTAAATATAATTTTATTCTAACAAAATAAATTAACTCTTATTAAATAAAGTAATCCTATTTAAAGCTAAATACTTACCTGTAAAATAAACCCTAATATAGCTATAATATAACGAAGAATTATATTGTAGCTATTTTAGGATTAATATTTATTTTACAGGCAACTTTGTATTTATGTTAACTAGGTACAATAGCTATTAAATAGTTATTTACTATTTAATAGCTACCTAGTTAAAATAATTACAAAATTACCTGTAAAATAAATCCTAACCTAAGTTGCAATTAAACCTAACACTACACTATCAATAAATAAATGTAATCAATGAACTACAAGTACCTACAATTACCTACAATTAAATAAACTAAACTAAATTCCAAAAAAAACAAAACACTAAATTACAAAAAATAAAAAAAGATTACAAGAATTTTAAGCTAATTACACCTACTCTAAGCTCCCTAATAAAATAACAAAGCCCCCCAAAATAAAAAAAATGCCCTACCCTAATCTAAATTAAAAAAGTTAACAGCTCTATTACCTTACCAGCCCATAAAAGGGCTTTTTGCTGGGCATGCCCCAAAGAAATCAGCTCTTTTGCCTGTAAAAAAAAACACAATACCACCCCCCAACATTACAACCCACCATCCACATACCCCTACTCTAACCCAAACCCCCCTTAAATAAACCTAACACTACCCCCCTGAAGATCTCCCTACCTTGAGTCGTCTTCACCCAACCGGGCCGAAGTCTTCATCCGATGGACCAGAATAGGACATCCAGACCGGCAGAAGTCTTCATCCTATCCGGGCAGAAGAGGACATCCGGACCGGTAGACATCTTCATCCAAGTTCCGATCAGCCAATAGAATGCAAGCTCAATCTGATTGACTGATTGGATCAGCCAATCCGATTGAACTTGAATCTGATTGGCTGATTCAATCAGCCAATCAGATTTTTCCTACCTTAATTCCGATTGGCTGATAGAATCCTATCAGCCAATCGGAATTCGAGGGACGCCATCTTGGATGACGTCATTTAAAGGAACCTTCATTCAGCGAGTAGGCGTTGTGGCAGAAGGATGGATCCGCGTCGGCTGGAAGAAGATGGTTCCGCTCCGCTCCAGATGGATGAAGATAGAAGATGCTGCTTGGATGAAGATGTCTACCGGTCCAGATGTCCTCTTCTGCCCGGATAGGATGAAGACTTCTGCCGGTCTGGATGTCCTCTTCTGGTCCATCGGATGAAGACTTCGGCCCGGTTGGGTGAAGACGACTCAAAGTAGGGAGATCTTCAGGGGGGTAGTGTTAGGTTTATTTAAGGGGGGTTTGGGTTAGAGTAGGGGTATGTGGGTGGTGGGTTGTAATGATGGGGGGTGGTATTGTGTTTTTTTTACAGGCAAAAGAGCTGATTTCTTTGGGGCATGCCCCGCAAAAAAAGCCCTTTTAAGGGCTGGTAAGGTAATAGAGCTGTTAACTTTTTTAATTTAGATTAGGGTAGGGAATTTTTTTTATTTTGGGGGGCTTTGTTATTTTATTAGGGGGCTTAGAGTAGGTGTAATTAGCTTAAAATTCTTGTAATCTTTTTTTATTTTTTGTAATTTAGTGGGTTTTTTGTAATTTAGTTTAGTTTATTTAATTGTAGGTAATTGTAAGTACTTGTAGGCTAGGGGGGGTTATGGGGGGGGGCTTTTTATTTCCATAGGGCTCGTAGATTAGGTGTAATTAGTTTAAATATTTCATAGTTTATTTTTTATTTTGTGTAACTTACGCCTAGATTTAGAGTTTGCCGGTAAAGACCCGCGTAGCTAACGCTGCTTTTTTTTCCAGCGCACCCTTAAGACAACGCTGGTATTTAGAGTTCTCTGAAGGGCTGCGTTAGGCTCCAAAAAGGGAGCGTAGAGAATAATTTACCGCCACTTCAACTCTCAATACTAGCGTTGCTTACGGTAGCGGCTAGCTGGAAAAACGTGCTCGTGCACGATTCCCCCATAGGAAACAATGGGGCAGTTTGTGCTTAAAAAAAAACTAACACCTGCAAAAAAGCAGCGTTAAGCTCCTAACGCAGCCCCATTGTTTCCTATGGGTAAACACTTTCTAAGTCTGCACCTAACACCCTAACATGTACCCCGAGTCTAAACACCCCTAACCTTACACTTATTAACCCCTAATCTGCCACCCCGCTATCGCTGACCCCTGCATTACACTAGTAACCCCTAATCTGCCGCTCCGGACACCGCCGCAACCTACATTATACCTATGTACCCCTAATCTGCTGCCCCTAACATCGCCGACACCTACATAATATTTATTGACCACTAATCTGCCCCCCCCAACGTCGCTGCTACCTTATCTACACTTATTAACCCCTAATCTGCCGACCGGACCTCGCCGCCACTCTAATAAAGTTATTAACCCCTAAACCGCCGCACTCCCGCCTCGCAAACCCTATAATAAATAGTATTAACCCCTAATCTGCCCTCCCTAACATCGCCGCCACCTAACTTCAAGTATTAACCCCTAATCTGCCGACCGGACCTCGTCGCTACTATAATAAATGTATTAACCCCTAAAGCTAAGTCTAACCCTAACCCTAACACCCCCCTAAGTTAAATATAATTTTATTCTAACAAAATAAATTAACTCTTATTAAATAAAGTAATCCTATTTAAAGCTAAATACTTACCTGTAAAATAAACCCTAATATAGCTACAATATAACGAAGAATTATATTGTAGCTATTTTAGGATTAATATTTATTTTACAGGCAACTTTGTATTTATGTTAACTATGTACAATAGCTAATAAATAGTTATTTACTATTTAATAGCTACCTAGTTAAAATAATTACAAAATTACCTGTAAAATAAATCCTAACCTAAGTTGCAATTAAACCTAACACTACACTATCAATAAATAAATTAAATCAATGAACTACAAGTACCTACAATTACCTACAATTAAATAAACTAAACTAAATTACAAAAAAAACAAAACACTAAATTACAAAAAATAAAAAAAGATTACAAGAATTTTAAGCTAATTACACCTACTCTAAGCCCCCTAATAAAATAACAAAGCCCCCCAAAATAAAAAAAAATGCCCTACCCTAATCTAAATTAAAAAAGTTAACAGCTCTATTACCTTACTAGACCTTAAAAGGGCTTTTTGCTGGGCATGCCCCAAAGAAATCAGCTCTTTTGCCTGTAAAAAAAAACACAATACCACCCCCCAACATTACAACCCACCATCCACATACCCCTACTCTAACCCAAACCCCCCTTAAATAAACCTAACACTACCCCCCTGAAGATCTCCCTACCTTGAGTCGTCTTCACCCAACCGGGCCGAAGTCTTCATCCGATGGACCAGAATAGGACATCCAGACCGGCAGAAGTCTTCATCCTATCCGGGCAGAAGAGGACATCCGGACCGGTAGACATCTTCATCCAAGTTCCGATCAGCCAATAGAATGCAAGCTCAATCTGATTGGCTGATTGGATCAGCCAATCCGATTGAACTTGAATCGGATTGGCTGATTCAATCAGCCAATCAGATTTTTCCTACCTTAATTCCGATTGGCTGATAGAATCCTATCAGCCAATCGGAATTCGAGGGACGCCATCTTGGATGACGTCATTTAAAGGAACCTTCATTCGGCGAGTAGGCGTCGTGGCAGAAGGATGGATCCGCGTCGGCTGGAAGAAGATGGTTCCGCTCCGCTCCAGATGGATGAAGATAGAAGATGCTGCTTGGATGAAGATGTCTACCGGTCCGGATGTCCTCTTCTGCCCGGATAGGATGAAGACTTCTGCCGGTCTGGATGTCCTCTTCTGGTCCATCGGATGAAGACTTCGGCCCAGTTGGGTGAAGACGACTCAAAGTAGGGAGATCTTCAGGGGGGTAGTGTTAGGTTTATTTAAGGGGGGTTTGGGTTAGAGTAGGGGTATGTGGGTGGTGGGTTGTAATGATGGGGGGTGGTATTGTGTTTTTTTTTACAGGCAAAAGAGCTGATTTCTTTGGGGCATGCCCCGCAAAAAAAGCCCTTTTAAGGGCTGGTAAGGTAATAGAGCTGTTAACTTTTTTAATTTAGATTAGGGTAGGGAATTTTTTTTATTTTGGGGGGCTTTGTTATTTTATTAGGGGGCTTAGAGTAGGTGTAATTAGCTTAAAATTCTTGTAATCTTTTTTTATTTTTTGTAATTTAGTGGGTTTTTTTGTAATTTAGTTTAGTTTATTTAATTGTAAGTACTTGTAGTTAATTGATTTAATTTATTTATTGATAGTGTAGTGTTTGGTTTAATTGTAACTTAGGTTAGGATCTATTTTACAGGTAATTTTGTAATTATTTTAACTAGGTAGCTATTAAATAGTAAATAACTATTTAATAGCTATTGTACCTAGTTAAAATAAATACAAAGTTGTCTGTAAAATAAATATAAATCCTAAAATAGCTACAATATACGTATTTAGGGTTTATTTTACAGGTAAGTATTTAGCTTTAAATAGGAATACTTTATTTAATAAGAGTTAATTTATTTCATTAGAATAAAATTATATTTAACTTAGGGGGGTGTTAGGGTTAGATTTAGCTTTAGGGGTTAATACATTTATTATAGTAGCGGCGAGGTCCGGTCGGCAGATTAGGGGTTAATACTTGAAGTTAGGTGGCGGCGATGTTAGGGAGGGCAGATTAGGGGTTAATACTATTTATTATAGGGTTTGCGAGGCGGGAGTGCGGTGGTTTAGGGGTTAGTACATTTATTATAGTAGTGGCAAGGTCCAGTCGGCAGATTAGGGGTTAATAAGTGTAGTTAGGTAGCGGCGACATTAAGGGGGTGCAGATTAGGGGTTAATAAATATTATGTAGATGTCGGCGATGTTAGGGGCAGCATATTAGGGTTTCATAAGGATAATGTAGGTGGCGACGGTGTGCGGTCGGCAGATTAGGGGTTAAAAAAATTCATTATAGTGGCGGCAATGTGGGGGGCCTCGGTTTAGGGGTACATAGGTAGTTTATGGTTGTTAGTGTACTTTAGAGCACAGTAGTTAAGAGCTTTATGAACCGGCGTTAGCCCAGAAAGCTCCTAACTACTGACTTTTTTCTGCGGATGGAGTCTTGTCGGTAGAGGGTCTACCGCTCACTTCAGCCAAGACTCTAAATACCAGCGTTAGGAAGATCCCATTGAAAAGATAGGATACGCAATTGGCGTAAGGGGATCTGCGGTATGGAAATGTTGCGGCATGGAAGTGAGCGTTAGACCCTTTCCTGGCTGACTCTAAATACCAGCGGGCGGTAAAAAGCAGCGTTAGGAGCCCTTAACACTGCTTTTGACGGCTAACGCCAAACTCTAAATCTAAGTGTTTTTTATTTTTGTAACTTAGTGTTTTTTATTTTTTGTAACTTAGTAATTCTTTATTGTAGATTTAAATAATTTGAGTAGGGTTAGGTGTTTAAATATGTAATATAGTTTAATGTGATTTTAGTATAATAGGGTAGATTAATTATTAGTTTAATATAGTTTAATTTAATTGTAGGATAATAGTTAGGGTAGGTAAATTAATAGTGTAATCTAGTTTAATGTAATTCTAAAGGTAAGTTTAAATTTATTATAAGATAGGGATGAGTTAATATTTAATGTAAAGTTAGCAGATTGTTAGGTTTAGGGGTTAATAGCTTAATTTAGTTTATGCCTATGTGGGGGGCTGGTGGTTTAGGGGTTAAAAGGTTTAGTAAGTGGTAGTGATGTGGGAGGCCAGGGGTTTAAGGTTAATACGTTTATTTAGTTGCGGTGGGCTCGAGGAGTAGCGGGATAGGGGTTAATAACTTTATTAGAGTTGTGGTGGGCTCCAGGAGCCGCAGGGTAAGGGGTAATAACTTTATTAGAGTTGCGGTGGGCTCCGGGAGCAGCGGGATAGGGGTTAATAACTTTATTTAGTTGCTGTGGGCTCCGGGAGTGGCGGGATAGGGGTTAATACCTATATTAAAGTTGCAGCGGGGTCCGGGAGTGGCGGGATAGGGGTTAAACATTTTAGTATAGTGGCGGTGTTTAGTGACAGGGTATAAATAAAGTTGGGAAAAAGCTGAATAGTAGCGAGATCGATGACTGTTAGTTAACAACAGTCCGCTGCTCATCGCCCCGTACTTGGTGCACGGCTTTTTGACAGCTTTTTTGATAAATAAGGAGAGCGTATTCAGGTCCGCGGCCGCAATGTTAGGCGAGCATATTGGTACCGGTGAATGCAAGAAAGTTGACAGCTTGATAAATAGGCCTCTATGAATAAATATGTTGACCATTCCAACATGAATAGCTCATAGACATTAAGGCAATTTAAAAATTACATAACATATGAATACTTTTTCATACTTAAAATATGCTAATCTTAATCTGAACTCTTCTTGATTTCATCTGAAAGTGCAGAAGCACCAGTTATTCATTCACTTTTCATTGTCCTCAATATGCACATGTGACTGCAATACACAAAAGTAAAGCACCTAAGGCGGTTTAAAATACTTCCCTTGTATTACCCTTGTATTAGGATTTATAAATTAGGTATAACAAACTTTTAACATCACTACAAACCTAATGGAAGATTCACATATAAGAACAAAATAAGTTAACAGATAGAGCTGTAATAATATCACAGTAAAAAACATATAGGGGCCTATTTAACAAATTTCTGTCCGACATGATCCAATCAGCGGATCATGTCCGCCAGACATCGCTGAATGCGGAGAGCAATACGCTCTCTGCATTCAGCATTGCAACAGCAGCTCTTGTGAACTGCTGGTGCAACGCCGCCTCTTGCAGATTCGCGGCCAATCAACCGCTAGGAGGGGGTGTCAATCCACCCGATTGCATTGGATCGGGTTGATTTCCCGCGATGTCTGTCCGCCTCCTCAGAGCAGGTGGACAGGTTATGGAGCAGCGGTCTTTAGACCGCTGCTTCATAACTGGTGTTTCTGGCGAGCCTGATGCTCAGTAACAAGAAGTTCGGACAGTTCATAAAAAAACAAAAGGCTTTATTTGTATAAAGTTAAAAAATACAGAAGACGAACGAGCATAAGTTAGGCAGACTAGGCTGACACCTATACTGACTATGATGCTGGCCTGATGCTCGCCAGAAACATGGCCCTTCAAGCTCCATACGGAGTTTGATAAATGGGCCCCATATAGACAATTTTAACTTTTACTTAGTATTGTGTAACTGCAAGTTTAGACAATAAAAAAATATGCATATTATTTTACAAAAATACTTAATATGATTCAGAGATTTACAGTAAGAATCTTATTTTTTAATTTACAGTTTAGTGCATTCCAGTCCATTAGAAAAGCTAGGTGAAGTGCTTCACATAGCTTTTTATGGAGTTTTAAAACCGTTCCTAACTGTTCCTAACACAGTATGTATCTTTCAAGTGGTTTTACATTGCATTGACTTCCCTAATATTTTTCAGCAGCAGTATCCCACCCACTAGAAAACACCTTTTGAGCTAATTTCAAAGGATTTTCGGTGTGTACTATCTCAACAACCTTGACCTCTTGAAAAACATTTTGGCCTTGTTTATTCTTGCTGCTAAGAAATGGATGGATGGCCAGGAAAAGGAGATCCATACTGGGTTCAATTCCTGGCAGCAGATTACCATAAGCCCATAAAGATCAGAGCCCCTTGAATACTGCACCTAAGCTTTTATTTCACATCCCAAGGGATTTGCAAACAGGAATAAATGGGGTGACCCATCCAGCCCCCCTTGCTCCGCATGATTTGCTTATTCATTGCTTGAGTCAAAGGTCTAGATTTATTGACACTTGAAAGGTTGCCAAGGGGATTTGTTATAAAGGGGAGATCATGTTTGAAATTCATTGAGCATCACTTCACCTATACTTTTCAGTGTTTCATTGTTGGGTGTTCCTGCCTTTAAAGGGACATGAAACCCAAAGATTTTCTTTCATGATTCAGACAGAGCATGTGATTTTAAATAACTTTCTTATTTTCATTTTTTACTAACTTTTCTTTCTTCTCTTGATATCTTTTCTTGAAAAGCAGCAATGTATGCTTAGGACCAGCCTATTTCTGAAGCATTATATGACAGCAGTTTTGCATGAATGTTATACACTTGCAAGAGCAATAGAGGGCAGCACTATTTCCTGCCATGTAGTGCTTCAGATGCCTACCTAGGTATCTCTCAAACACAGAATATCATGGGAATGAAGCAAATTTGACAATAGAAGTAAATTGGAAACTTTTCTAAAAAGTTACGCCCTGTCTGAAACACAAAATAAATGTGTGGTTTTCATATCCCTTTATCCCTCTATAGTTGCATGAGGTGCCCAATGCATGATACCTTGCACATGTTTCTATTTTCTCCTCCCTATGGCCAATTAAAGATAAATATAAACAATTACAGTGTAGAAAAAGTCAAATTACAGGAAAAGGAGGACAATAAATAACAAATATATATTGGGAAAATTATCATTTTATGAGGAATTAAATTTGAGTTTATGTCCCTTTAAAGTGGCCATGCTATTGTTTGAATTATGAGCTAATTCCAAATACAATTTTTAGCAAGGATGGCTCCTAGAGGTTTTTCTTTATTAAAAAAATACTTGTTGCATGTATCAAATGACCTAAAATTAATAATGAAATCTACATTTTGATTTATTAGAGTAATAGAGTAACTTTTATGAACGGAATATGATCCAGTTTAATCACAGAACTCTAATTAGTATTTGAAATGATAATTAGGCAATTGAACAATATCTATTTGCAGAGTTATTCCAATAAAATGTTAAGATCCCTACCAGGCAATGATTGAATGATATAATTGTTTCATCAAAACTGTGGCTTATATTATTATACTCTCCATGATATATACTTTTTCTTGTTATCTGAAGCAATAATGTACATATGAAAAACTAGATATTCTTACTGAAAAACTTTTATCCGAATTGAAAGTTAAAGGGCTACTGAACCCAATTTTTTTTCTTTAATGATTCAGATAGAGCATGCAAATTTTAAGCAGCTTTCTAATTTACTCCTATTATCAATTTTTATTCTTTCTCTTGGTATGTTTTGAAAACGCAGGAATGTAAGCTTACGAGTCAGCCCATTTTTGTTTCAGGACCTGGATAGTGCTTGCTGGTTGGTGGTGTAATGCTCGTGGGATATTTCCCTATCAATTCAGACCAAACGTGGCCAGTAGTCTTTTTATCCCAGCGTCAAGTAGAAGGATAAGGAAATATCAAAGAACAGAATGAGAGGTATAAAATGAGGTAAGTAGTACTAACGGAAAACAGGGCAGTCCTTAAAATCAGCTGTACAGGAAAAAACAGCAGAGAGGTCAGAAAAAGGCAAGGTTTGGCAACAATAAGGCAATCCAGAAGGTCAGGGGTTAAACAGCAGAGTGGTCAGACCGGCAAAGTTCAGCAACAAAGTATCCAGCAGTTCAGGAGTTAAACAGAAGAGTGGTCAGACAGGCAAAGTTCAGCCACAAGGTATCCAGCAGTTTAGGGGTTAAACAACAGAGTGGTCAGACAGGCAAAGTCCAGCAACAAGATATCCAGCAATTTAGGGGTTAAGCAACAGAGTGGTCAGACAGGCAAAGTCCAGCAACAAAATATCCAGCAGTTCAGGGGTTATGCAACAGAGAGGTCAGACAGGCAAAGTCCAGCAACGATAAGGTAATCAAGCAAAAGAAGAAAATAGCACCCAGGAGCACACAGGGTAAGTCCTATACTTGGGCAGTGTGTAAAAGTTAAGCAGATACTTACATAGGCGCCGATTCGCGCCAAGGAGACTTTGAGGATCCAACCAGCAACAGAGGGAAATTGACGTGCGGCGATGACGTCATCGAGCACGCTCACAGCAACCGCCGCGTCCATGGCAACAGCCATAGCAACAGAGCTGCGCAACAGAGCAGAAGCGGTGCAGCGTGATAGGTGGCTGCATTTTGCAACCAATCAGCAAGCACTACCCAGGTGCTGAACCAAAAATGGGCCGGCTCCTAAGATTAGAAATTAAAGCTTTTTAAATAAAGATACAAAGAGAACAAAGAAAAATTGATAATAGGAGTAAATTAGAAAGTTGCTTAAAATTGCATGTTCTATCTGAATCATGAAAGTTTAAGTTTGACAAGACTATCCCTTTAACAATAACTAGCTTACGATCCATACTGAAAACGTATATTCAACCTTTCACTACACATGGGGGCCTATCTATCAAGCTCCGGATAGAGCTTGAGGCCCCGAGCAGGCTCGTCAGAAACACCAGTTATGAAGCAGCGGTCCAAAGACCGCTGCTCCATAACCTGTCCACCTCCCTGCTGGTGGCCGCGATTCTGCAGGGGGCGGCGTTGCACCAGCAGCTCTTGTGAGCTGCTGGTGCAATGCTGAATACGGAGAGTGTATTGCTCTCGGTATTCAGCGAGGTCTGGCGGACCTGATCCGCACTGTCGGATCTGGTCCACCAGACTTTGATAAATAGAGGCCATGGAGTTACAAAGTAGACATGTCTATTTGTTTTTGGGCAAATGCTAAAATTAACTAATTTCCCCTTCTTTTGTTTGCATTAGTCAGAAATACAATAAATCTGTCTTGGTAACGTGTTATCAAAAGAACGCAAGCAACAAAAATATTTTGTTGTACATTCATATAATTAATGCCATTACTCCCAAAGAAAGTCTTCAAATTTACACAATACAATAATTGTCCAGCAATACATTAAATGGATATAAAACAGTCGGCTTTATTGTTGTAGTAAAAAAAGCACTAAGCAGTGGATTATACTTAAAAGAAATCATTAGAAAATGTATTATTCATCCTTTTGAAAGGATTTGACCTTTTATTTATTTATTTTTTTACTTCATGTGTGCAGTGTCCATTACTTCCTATCACAGGTAACAAGGAGGCTGGGGTCTCTACCGCAAGGCAATGTAACAATTTTTCCTTTGAAGTGTTGCTAGGAGACAAATGCTCTAGATGCAATCAGTTTTTGCCCATGTTCAGTAGAGGGCTTTTGCTGCAAAAATCATGTGCCAATAAAACTGACTTTCTGTAATGTCAGCTCTATGTGGCGGTTTATGGGTTAATAGTGTAGTGGGATAATTTGCAGTGAACTATGTGGCAATTTAGGGGTTGATAGTGTAGGGGGTGGATAGTGTAGGTGGAAAAACTTTACTAACTTTTTATTTTTTGGGGTGCTTAACTTAGTGCAACTTTTTCCTCGGCCCAAACTCTTTACATGAGCTTTGAGTTCACGTAAAAAGCTTGAGCGTAAAATGGGATTGCATTTGAGCGATCACATTTCCTTTTGAATTGTAATACGAGCGCACATTAATCCCTTCATCCATATCGACTTATATATACGATGTGTGGTACTTTGGCTATCGTACCACATAACGTATATATACACATCTGAGCTTCAGGAAGCTCCAACACTCTCGGCTGTTAAAGGGACAGTATACTGTAAAAAAGTTTTTCCCTTAATGTGTTTACAATTGCTTTTTTTACCAACTGCAGAGTAAAAAAATTATGAAAATGAGCTTTTTAAGGTTTATTTCTGTATATTAAAGCTCTGATTTTGCGTTTTGAAGCCACAGCCTAATAAAATAGGTTGAGCTTGTAGGTATAATCAGATCTCATTACTGTATCACATTGTGCACACATACCTGCTTCTTTATCTTATATCTGTCCTTAAAACAATCACCAGTACTTTGAGAGAACAATGGAAAATCAACATTTTATTACCTTCACTCTGCTTTATCACACTGGGAGTGTAATTTCTTCTGCTGGCTGTGTTTACAAAGCTTATCTATAGCTGGTACGCGCGGCCACAAACTTTCAGAATAGGTGGGGATACCACATGCTAAATTAACAATTTCAAATGCCAATATAAGGGTAAAGGAGCTACTTGTAAACAATTTGATACACTCCAGCAGGTAAAGTGGATCATTGGGAACAAATTAAAGGGGAGAAAAATTTTGAGTAAACTGTCCCTTTAAGTTACAGCCGAGAGCTGGAGCTCCTGAAGCTAAAGGCATCTGCCACATATAGAGCTGGAGCACGATCAGTGCTCTGGCTCCATATGAGGGCAGATGCCTGATTGTTACAGAAGGTGACACTGTGTGTGTCACCGTCTGTAACAATCGTTGCTGGTGGCAGCGGAGATGTGGGCAGGAGGCGAGTGCACGGCCCAGCAGGGGAGGCGGGAGGTAGAGGAAGGGAGTGGGAAGGCACTACACCACTACGGAAACAAATAAATAAAGGGACAGGGAGGGCTGGGGCAGCTTTGCTACAGAAAAGGGGACATATATGGCTTTGGCATTGCTTTTTGTCAATTAGAAGGCCACTAAATGCCGCTGCGCACCACACTTGTATTATGCCCAGCAGTGAAGGGGTTAATTAGGTAGCTTGTAGGGGGCTTGCAGGGTTAATTTTAGTTTTAGTGTAGAGATCAGCCTCCCACCTGACACATCACACCCCCTGATCCCTCCCAAACAGCTCTCTTTCCCCCCCCCCACCCCACAAATGTCCCTGCCATCTTAAGTACTGACAGAAAGTCTGCCAGTACTAAAATAAAAGGTATTTAAAAAAAACAAAAAAACATATTCTGCTGTGTAAGATCCCCCCTTAGCCCCCAACCTCCCTGATCCCCCCACCAAACAGCTCTCTAGCCCTCCCCCTCTACCTTATTTGCGCCATCTTGGGTACTGGCAGCTGTCTGCCAGTACCCAGTTTACAATAAAATGTTGTTTTTTAAAAAAAAATAATAACGCTATAACCTATTCTCCTGTAGAAGTCAATGCAGCAAAAAAAGTGGAAAAAACCTACTTGCGCCCCAAACACGATTGCATATTCTCAAGCGAAAATATGAGTATAATTACATATATACACAAATAAATACATAAATACATATTAACACACATAAGCATACATGTTTAGAGGTGTGTATATATATATATATATATCAATGTTAAAGCCCTTTGTCTGCCTTTATTTCCCCCTAACACCTGAGAACTCATATCTTTGAGCCCTTATAACTTTTTTGTGCAATATTTTTTGAATATTTTTTATTAGATGGTGTTATTCTGATTGCAACATTATTTTGTAATGTATTATTGATGTGTTCTGTGTGACTTTTTTGTTTCGCAAAACAGTAAACTAAAACTAGAGCTCTGAGGTCGGGCTAACCTGTTGTGCGTTATCTTCAATTATAATTTAAAAATCAAAGTACCCAATGAAATAGTTTTAAGCTATGAAACATATGCACAAATAAAATACATCTATCTGTCCGCTCATGCAAATGTTTTTTTTTTTTTTTTGGGGGGGGGGGGGTTAAGATAAACTTTATGAAATAATTAACAGAAAGGCATACAGTAAAAATAATACATTGAATGTTACATACAATTTTTTGTATTGTGTCTTGAGTTAGTTTCACATCATGTCCAAAAGCCTATATGTCGGATTATGTTAAAGGGACACTGAACCCACATTTTTTCTTTCATGATTCAGATAGAGCATGCAATTTTAAGCAATTTTCTAATTTACTCCTATTATCAATTTTTGTTTGTTCTCTTGCTATCTTTATTAGAAAAAGAAGGCATCTAAGCTAAGGAGCCAGCAAATTGTTTGTTCAGAACCATGGACAGCACTTGTATATTGGTGCTGTCCAATCAGCAAGGACAACCCAGTTTGTTCACCAAAAATGGGCCGGCATCTAAACTTACATTCTTGCTTTTCAAATAAACATACCAAGAGAATGAAGAAAATTTGATAATAGGAGTAAATTAAAAAGTTGTTTAAAATTGCATGCTCCATCTGAATCACGAAAGAAAAAATTGGGGTTCAGTGTCCCTTTAACAGAGAGTTGGGAACATCAAGTTGGGCGGATTGTCATGTCCAGGTATAATGTCCATTTCACCCTATATTCTGGAAGGATTTGTTCCTTATCAGAGCTTGTCACATTATTTTCTTAATAGGTATAACATTAAAGTAACATTATCAATATAAACTTCATTTTGTGCCGTTAGTAGATAAGAGGAGGAAAAAGGTAATGTGCACATTATAGCTGGAAAGGGGGGTAAAGGAGTGGGAGAAAGAGAGGGAAAAGAGGAGAAAAAACTGGAGGGGGGTTATAATTAAGGGTATGAGGTTTATAAGGGAGCGAGGACTGTACTTGGGTGGATTGGAATCCTCAACTTTGTTACAGAGGTGTGTTGCTCCAAATGGCCAGTATCATCTTGTGGACTTCTATTTTTTTAATTTTAAAGTAATTATATCTTTCTAGAAGTAGTAGGTCTGATACTTGGGATTGCCATTCTGCTATGGTCAGGGCGGTTTGGGTCTTCAATTTTTAGGTATGAGTTTCTTTGCTCTTGTGAGTATTATCAACAGATCAAAATGTTTTTTTACGTGGATTCTGACACAAAATGATAATGCATGAGTTAATTTCACAGATGTCCCCAGTTGATCTTTTGGATTTATTTAAAAAAACAGTGTGGTGGTCAATCGACTGTTTTAACATGCTCTATTACACTCCTAAACACACCAATGACAGCCACGTACAGGGTGTCATTATGGGGATAAAATTACTTGATGTACCTGATTCATGCAAATTTAAAGGGATACTAAACCAAAATGTTTTCTGTAATGATTCAGATAGAACATGCAATTTTAAGTGCTATCCAGGGTGCGATCCTGCTTTTTAAATAAAGATAGCAAGAAAACAAAGAAAAGGAGTAAATTAGAAAGTTGGATAAAATTGCATTCTCTATCTGAATCATGAAAGAAAAAATATGGGTTTAGTGTCCCTTTAACATCCCTTTTAGCACACAAATACTTAGTAAGTATCTATTGAAGTCTGAAAAAACAACCATTTTAACAATGTATCTCATAACTACTTTAGGAAGCAGCTAAAAAGGCCATTCAGGCTATCGTTCCAAACCTTTTATTTTTGTGAATCTACTCAGTCAGTGGGGGATATTTATCAAGTTGTCAACTGTGCTGCATTCGCCGCCACCAATACGCTCGCCTAACATCGCGGCCGCTGACCTGAATACGATCTCCATATTTATTAAAAAAGCCGGCAAAAAGATGCGCACCAAGTACGGGGTGATGAGCAATAAAAAACACTAAATTACGAAAAAAACAAAGCACATTATCAAAAATAACAAAGAATTACACCTAATCTAATAGCCCTATCAAAATAAAAAAAGCCCCCCCAAAATAAAAAACCCTAGCCTATAATAAACTACCAATTGCCCTTAAAAGGGCCTTTTGTGGGCCATTGCCCCAAATAAATCAGCTATTTTACCTGTAAAAAAAAATACAAACACCCCCCAACAGTAAAACTCACCACCCAACCAACCAACCCCCCCAAATAAAAAACCTATCTAAAATAACCTAAGCTCCCCATTGCCCTGAAAAGGGCATTTGTATGGGCATTGCCCTTAAAAGGGCATTTAGCTCTTTTACATGCCCAGACCCTAATCTAAAAATAAAACCCACCCAAAAAACCCTTAAATAAACCTAACACTAACCCCAACGATCCACTTACAGTTATTGAAGTCCTGCTTGAAGGATCCATCCAGCTGGCAAGAAGTCTCCATCCGGACGGCCTCTTCCATCTTCATCCAGCTGGAGAAGTCCTCATCCAGGCGGCAAGAAGTCTTTATCCAGACGGCATCTTCTATCTTCATCCATCTGGCGCGGAGTGGGTCCATCCTGAAGACATTCGGCACAGAGCTTCTCTTCATACGGTCGTCGCTGTAAACTGGAACTTCAATGCAAGTGACGTCATCCAAGATGGCGTCCCTTGCATTCCTATTGGCTGAAAGGTTCCAATCAGCCAATAGGATTTGAGCAGCTCTCATCCTATTGGCTGTTCCAATCAATTAATTCGAATTAGCCAATAGAATGAGAGCTGCTTAAATCCTATTGGCTGATATGAATAGCCAATAGGATTTTAGCAGCCCTAATTCCTATTGGCTGATCCAAATTTTTCAGCAAAAGGGAATGCAAGGGATGCCATCTTAGATGATGTCACTTGCACTGAAGATTCAGTTTACAGTGGCAACCGTAAGAAGAGGAGCTCCGCGTTGGATGTCTTCAGGATGGACCCACTCCGTGCCGGCTGGATGAAGATAGAAGAGGCCGTCTGGATGAAGACTTCTTGCCGCATGGATGAGGACTTCGTCGGCTGGATGAAGATAGAAGAGGCCATCTGGATGAAGACTTCTTGCCACATGGATGAGGACTTCGCCGGCTGGATGGATCCTTCAAGCAGGACTTCAACAACTGTAAGTGGATCGTCTTGGGGTTAGTGTTAGGTTTTTTTAAGGTTTTTTTGGGTGTTTTTTTTTTAGTTTAGGGTCTGGGCAGTAAAAGAGCTAAATGCCCTTTTAAGGGCAATGCCCATACAAATGCCCTTTTTCAGGGCAATGGTTAGCTTAGGTTATTATAGAGTTAGGGTTTTTATTTGGGGGGTTGTTTGTGGGGGTGGTGGGTTTTACTGTTGGGGGGTATATTTTTTTACAGGTAAAAGAGCTGATATCTTTGGGGCAATGACCCACAAAAAGCCCTTTTAAGGGCCATTGGTAGTTTATTGTAGGCTAGGTTTTTTTTTATTTTGGGTGGGCTTTTTTATTTTGATAGGGCTATTAGATTAGGTGTAATCCTTTTTTATTTTTGATAATTTGTTTGCTATTTTTCGTAATTTAGCGTTTGATTTTGTAATTTAGTAAGTTTTTTTTTTTAATTATATTTATTAATGAGGTTCTTTTCAATACAAACAATTAATAGTTGCCATAACATGCATACAGAAGAAAGCAAATTGTTACAGGGTAGGCAACAAAAACAAGTAAAGGAAACGTACAGTATACATTACATGTTCAGTACAGGCAATGATTGCTGGACAAACTGTAAACCCATCAGATGAATTGAATGGCCACTCTTGGACCACATAGTTATAAGTATCATAGTATAATGTAGGTAAGCCTTAATGCGAAGGGGCCACTCATGGACCCCAAGTGAAGGACCTCTTATTTTGTACTTTTTCACACTATATTTCTGATGCATATTTAACAGGGTAGGGTGACACTGAAATAAGCTTATATAACTAGGGAGATGTCATAAGGACAATATATTATGAATAAACATAACAGAGGAATGGCATATATATGCAACATGACTAACAAAATGCGAGCCTTCTTGACATAAACTGAAATTAGACATGTGAATATATTGTGCTAGATACCCGAGCAATTCTGTTGAGCTAGGAATAGTAGACAAGGGCAGCGTTATATTGTACTGCAGGGGTTATTAGAAAAAAAGAACTATAATTAGGGTGCGGCATGGAAAAGACAAGCCGCGTAGTTAGTTCTCCTAGAATAGGAGGTTTATTATGGGGGGGGGGAAGGGAGGAGGAGGTGGTAAGGTGAATATGGTAAGTAAGGTATGTAACTTAGGAGCTAAATGGCTCATTATTATTAGGGGGGAGGTATTTATATAAATATGAGTAGCAAATACTGAGTAAGCAGGCTTCAGTGTTATAGGGCAGCATAGTCATGTATAATCCTATGAACATAATGGTTAGCAAGGGGAAAGATAAAGATAAACTGGTTACATAGTGGGCTAATGGTGCATCTGACGTGATAGGGCCTAGTTCTGTACCTACAAGACTAACACAGTATATGCAGCACAGTCAAGGTATAATATACAATAAGATAATGAATGATAGCGGTCAAGCAGGACCAGCCTGCACCAGTAGTAGGTAAAGGGAGCTGTATGTCACCGTACAGTAATGGACGCCAAATCATATTAAGGATTTTGCTAAATATGTCTCACACCAAGAACTCAGAACAGCCAACAATGTTAAGTGGGCACAGAATCCGTATAGGTGTGCAGAAGAGCGCTAAATTGGATATCTAGTAAAAGCACAATCTGTATGGATAGATGTTATTAATGAAGCATCGTCAATATGGGAAGTGGACCATAGAAAGTATATACTGTAAAGCAACTATGCTGTTGTACATTGTATGTGTTAAAAAGCTGCCCCGGCCGCAGGCAACGCCTTTGTTGTAGGTGAGTAAGTCACAGCAGTCATAGTAATATGGGAATGGCTTCTTTGGCTTGCTACATAATGAAAATAGGTGGACTATTAAAATATCAAAAAATGCAGAAACTGTGTTTGTGGACCTACGGTCAGATGTTTCACTATAGCTAAATTGTGTCTGAGATTAGTAGGGGTTGTGGAAGGGTATTAGGGATCGTAATCATTGATATCAGTGTATGTTGCAGAGTATTGCTAACATCTATGATTAAAATAGAGCTGGAAAACTATAGTAGCATCCTAATATCGTCTAAATAAATATAAGGGTCAACAACCTATAGACCTGGATAGAGAAACTCCTGAGGGTAGTGGCTCTCACTATATCCTTAATATTAGACCTAGAATATAAAGAATAAATTAAGTGCCTAGGGGAGAGCCAGCATGGGGTAATTAGGTGTCGCACTTGTATAATACTCAGTAGTTGGTGTGAGCACTGTGTGAGATTACTATACCTCTATTTATTAGAAACACTGTAGGAAAAAATCCTATAAGTTAAACACATATATAGTGCAGTAAATGCCCTAAACCTCTTAAATAAATTAAATGTTTAAAAAGAAATTTTGACTGAGTTAAACATATATGCCAATGCATCACAATGAAACGAAAAAGTATGGAACTGTAGGATATATATAAAGTGAGCCTGACGCAGTTATCACCCTTCTCAAGGAACAGATATATAGCTCTGCGTTTGGGTTGGTGATCGTAAGATTCAGGCAATAAGGGTACATTTCAATAAGTACTTTGTTGTGCGCTGTAACCAGACTGGGAAGTAAAACTATATATTACTGGTATATAGCAGAGAGGTTTTATGCAAACAGAGAAGTCTATCTATTGTATGTTGAACAGACCAGGCATAGTCAAACAAGCCTCCAGCACAGTCAATGTCATTCAGAAGTCCGCAGAAAATGTAGTGGACTCGGTGAAATCCAGAACTGACCCCTTAACCAATGCCTCTAGGGGTCATTATCTTTGTACCCATCAGCAGTAGCCACTCTATATAGCCAGCAGTGCTTGCGTTGCCAGAGAGTAGGACTGGGATATTCAGTTCTTGGATAATGTCCCTGTGACATACCTTGTCATGTGGAGGCCCCTGCGACATTAGTTGTTGTTGTTTCTGGGGATGTGGCATGGCTGTTTTCTCAGGATGGACCATCAATTGCTTCCTATTTAGGGGCTTGGTAATGTGAGAGGGTACGTCCTGAACTTGGTCCCTGTGATGGACTTTCCCATATGGAGGCCCTTTTAATTTACCAGATGGTGGTAGCTGTGGTCCCTGAGGTGATAGCTCCGCTACAAATTGAGGGTGTCTCTTGGCCGTCGGTCTTTGAGTGTTTAGCGGTTCCGTTTCAGTAGCTCTCAAGTCATGCATAGGAAACTGCGTAGTAGGGCACCCTTGCTTCTTGGCTCCCTTGTTTGAGTTAGCAGTGCAGTATGCTGCGTCATAAGATTTAGACGCCATAATGTACGATTGTTCAAACGCTGCTTGGTACTCTTCTAGGAGGCTACTGAGCCCCGTAATGACATATGTCACCATATCCATGGTTAGGTTCTTCTGCGGAGACATTCACTCACGTTATTAGAGTAGCAGATAGCGGATTTCACTCTGTATTCAGGCTCTCCACGAAAATAAACATGGCCGCTCCCGATATCACCGATCACCGGGATAAATAGGAAAGTGATGCGAATATCAGCAAGGAGCGTCCTGACATCAAAATTTTCAACATGTAGGATTCCTTAGCCACCAGGGTCACAGTAATAAAAAGTTAGAGAAACCTGAGCGGTCGCAAAATTTGAGTTTTATATAGGAATTGGCTGGAGCTTCTGCGATGTGCGACCGCTCAGTCTCAGAGTTGGCTCCTCCCCCCCGTAAGTTTTTATTTTTTGTAGGTAGATATTTTTTGTAATTTTTAGAGTAGTGTTAGGAATTTTTATTGGTAGTTTAGTTTTATTTAATTGGTAGTTAGTTTCATTTTATTTAATAATTATAATAGTTTAATTGTTAGTTTAAACTTAATTTTTTTAATTTGACAGGTAAGTTTTAATTTAATTTAAGATAGGGAAATTGTAATTTTAATATAAAGTTAGGGGGTCATTAGGTTTAGGGTTTACTAGTTTAAATTAGTTTATTTTGTTGTGGGGGGGCTTTCGGTTTAGGGGTTAATAGTTCATTTTAGTATATTTCGTTGTGGGGGGCTTGCGGGTTTAGGGGTTAATAGGTTTATTATAGCGGCGCTGTGGAGGTGGACGGCAGATTAGGGGTTAATAATATTTAAATAGTGTTTTTGATGCTGGAGGGCGGCGGTTTAGGGGTTAATAAAAATTGTGGCGGCGATATCGGGAGCGGCGGATTAGGGGTTAATAAATTTAATATAGTGTTTGCGATGTGGGAGGGCCTCGGTTTAGGGGTTAATAGATAGTTTATGGGTGTTTAGTCTACTTTGTAGCAGTTTAGTTATGAGTTTTATGCTATAGCTTTGTAGTGTAAAACTCATAATTACTTACTTTAGATGGCGGTACGGATTTTGTCGTTTTAGGCTGTAACACTCACTTTTTGCAAAACTCGTAATACCGGTGCTATGGGAATCCCATGAAAATACTTAATTTTTACGTGTGCGGGACTGATGTTGCGGTACAGGCTAAAAGGTGTGCAGTATACCTATAACGACAAGACTCGTAATAGCGGCGGTGCTGTTTTAACGCTGAAAATGCCATATTTTCAGCGTTACAAGCCGCAACGCAAAACTTCTAGCAAAACTTCAACGCAAAAATCTAGCTGTAATTTGCTTAATTCTCTTGTTATCCTTTGTTGAAAAGCATACCTTGGTAGGCTCAGGAGCAGCAATGCATTACTGGGAGCTAGCTGCTGATTGGTGGCTGCACATATATGCCTTTTGTCACTGGCTCACCCAATGTGCTCACCTAGCTCCCAGTAGTGCATTGCTGTTCCTTCAACAAAGGATACTAAAAGAACAAAGCTATTTTGATTATAGAAGTAAATTGGAAATTGTTTAAAATTGTAAATTCTAATTGAATCATGAAAAAACATTTTGGGCCAGATTACAAGTGGAGCGCTAATTTATCACGAAACCGCAAACGGGGAAATTTTCACATTTGTGGGCACACATGAATTTTATAAATGTCCAAAAAATGCCCCCAATCAAGTGTGATATATTTTATTAAAAAATAAAGATATTAGAATCTTTCGCCTAGAGTCTTGCGTTAGGGTTAAAAAGCAGCATTGGCCGGTCCCAACGCTGCTTTTTAACACCCGCTGGTATTACGAGTCTTGCAGGTACAGGTGTACCGCTCACTTTTTTGGCCAGACTCGGAAATACCGCAAATCCACTTACGTCAATTGCGTATTCTCTTTTTTCAATGGGACTTGCATAGCGCCGGTATTACGAGTCTTCCAAAAAGTGAGCGGTAGTCCCTCTCCTGTCAAGCCTGGTACCGCATTTTAAAGTCAGTAGTTAAGAGTTTTACACTACAACGCCGTAGCATAAAACTCTTAACTAAAGTGCTAAAAAGTACACTAACACCCATAAACTACCTATTAACCCCTAAACCAAGGCCCCCCACATCGCAAACACTAAAATAAAATTATTAACCCCTAATCTGCCGAACTGGACATCGCCGCCACTATAATAAACATATTAGCCTCTAAACCGCCACACTCCCGCATTGCAAACACTATTTAAATATTATTAACCCCTAATCTGCCGGCCCTAACATCGCCGGCACCTACCTTCATTTAATAACCCCTAATATGCCGCCCCCAATGTCGCTGCCACTATATTAAATGTATTAACCCCTAAACCTAAGTCTAACCCTAACCCCCCTAACTTAAATATAATTACAATAAACCTAAATAAAATTACTACAATTCACTAAATTATTCCTATTTAAAACTAAATACTTACCTATAAAATAAACCCTAAGCTAGCTACAATATAATTAATAGTTACATTGTAGCTATCTTAGGGTTTATTTTTATTTTACAGGCAACTTTGTATTTATTTGAACTAGGTAGAATAGTTATTAAATAGCTATTAACTATTTAATAACTACCAAGTTAAAATAAAGACAAATTTACCTGTAAAATAAAACCTAACCTAAGTTACAATTACACTTAACACTACACTATAATTAAATTAATTATCTAAACTAAATACAATTAATTACAATTTAAAAAAATTATCTAAAGTACGAAAAAAAACCCCACTAAATTACAGAAAATAATAAAATAATTACAAGATTTTTAAACTAATTACACCTACTCTAATCCCCCTAACAAAATCAAAAAGCCCCCCAAAATAAAAAAAGCCCTACCCTACACTAAATTACAAATAGCCCTTAAAAGGGCCTTTTGCGGAGCATCCTCTTCATCCAGAGTCTTCTTCAACAATGACGGTTCCTTTAAGTGACGTCATCCAAGATGGCGTCCCTTCAATTTCGATTGGCTGATAGAATTCTATCAGCCAATCGGAATTAAGATCCAATCAGCCAATAAAATGCAAGCTCAATCCTATTGGCTGATTGGATCAGCCAATAGGATTGAACTTCAATCCTATTGGCTGATTGCATCAGCCAATAGGATTTTTCCTACCTTAATTCCGATTGGCTGATAGAATTCTATCAGCCAATCAGAATTGAAGGGACACCATCTTGGATTACGTCACTTAAAGGCACCGTCATTGTTGAAGAAGACTCCGTATGAAGAGGATGCTCCGCGTCGGATGTCTTAAAGATGGAGCCGCTAAGATTTTTAAACTAATTACACCTACTCCAATCCCCCTAACAAAATCAAAAAGCCCCCCAAAATAAAAAAAGCCCTACCCTACACTAAATTACAAATAGCCCTTAAAAGGTTCTTTTGCGGAGCATCCTCTTCATCCAGAGTCTTCTTCAACAATGACGGTTCCTTTAAGTGACGTCATCCAAGATGGCGTCCCTTCAATTCTGATTGGCTGATAGAATTCTATCAGCCCATCGGAATTGAAGGGACACCATCTTGGATTACGTCACTTAAAGGCACCGTCATTGTTGAAGAAGACTCCAGATGAAGAGGATACTCCACGTCGGATGTCTTAAAGATGGAGCCGCTCCGCGCCGGATGGATGAAGATAGAAGATGCCGTCTGGATGAAAACTTCTGCCCGTCTGGAGGACTTCTTCTGCCCGGCTTGGATGAAGACTTCTGCCCGTCTGGAGGACCACTTCTGCCCGGTTGGGTGAAGACGTCTCACGGTAGGGTGATCTTCAAGGGGTTAGTGTTAGGTTTTTGAAGGGGGGATTGGGTGGGTTTTAGAGTAGCGTTGGTTGTGTGGGTGGTGGGTTTTAATGTTGGGGGGAGAGAATTGTATTTTTTTTTTACAGGTAAAAGAGCTGATTACTTTGGGGCAATGCCCCGCAAAAGGCCCTTTTAAGGGCTATTTGTAATTTAGTGTAGGGTAGGGCTTTTTTATTTTGGGGGGCTTTTTTATTTTGTAAGGGGTTTAGATTAGGTGTAATTAGTTTAAAAATATTGTAATTATTTTCTGTAATTTAGTGGGGGGGGGGGTTTCGTACTTTAGATAATTTTATTTAATTGTAATTAATTGTAGTTAATTTAGGGAATTAATTTAATTTTAGTGTAGTGTTAGGTGTAATTGTAACGTAGGTTAGGTTTTATTTTACAGGTAAATTTGTCTTTATTTTAACTAGGAAGTTATTAAATAGTTAATAACTATTTAATAACTATTGTACCTAGTTAAAATAAATAGGGTTTATTTTATAGGTAAGTATTTAGTTTTAAATATGGATTAATTTAGGAAATTGTAGTAATTTTATTTAGATTTATTGTAATTATATTTAAGTTAGGGGGTGTTAGGGTTAGACATAGGTTTAGGAGTTAATAACTTTATTATAGTGGTGACGACGTTGTGGGCGGCAGATTAGGGGTTAATAAATGTAGTTAGGTTGTGGCGACATTGGGGGTGGAAGATTAGGGGTTAATAAATATAATGTAGGGTTTGGCGATGTTGGGGGCAGCAGATTAGGGGTTCATAACTATAATGTAGGTGGCGGCGGTGTCCGGAGCGGCAGATTAGGGGTTAATAATATAATGCAGGTGTCGGCGATGTCGGGGGCGGTTAATAAGTGTAAGATTAGAGGTGTTTAGACTCGGGGTTCATGTTAGGTTGTTAAGTGTAGACATAACTTTTATTTCCCCATAGGAATCAATGGGGCTGCGTAAGGAGCTAAACGCTGCTTTTTTGCAGGTGTTAGGTTTTT